>NW_010966542.1:362620-369326 GCF_000463585.1 Tarenaya hassleriana
TATAAAGCGGTCAAGTATATATCAAAGATGAGCGGAAGATACAAAGATGAGCTAAAACAATGGCTGGTAATTCCGATATGGCAATTTTTTCGGACCTCGGTGTGGTGCAGTACGTACCTTGGCATTTTGCATCATTCGAAGCTGAGGAAAAACAGAGACAGATTCAGAGTAAACGCAGAATGCCCACATGACTCGAAAGATGTAATGATGATGAGTGTTAGGATTGATAAGCATGGCAAGGATGGCAGATGGTACAACCTGAGAAACATAAAAAGAAAAACCCGAGATTTCGCTTAAAACCATCCGATGATCTTTGTCCATCTCGTACGAGTTTTCCAACGAGACAAAAAGCAGTAATTTACCAGATAGTGAATGTGGACATTGTCAAGATCCTTGGCATAAGAAGAGCTCAGCTTGTACCGAATCATATAAATAACCCATAGAGTCGATATGAACGTGGCGAGATCGAGAATGGTGTGGATGTCGCCTTCCATTGTTAAGCTGCAGATCAATCTCACAGCAAAGAATGTTGCTGTGATTTCTTGAGACTTCAAAGAAAGACCTATCACATATGTTCAATCCCAAAGCAAAGAGCTTGTAAGAGATTTCAAACTCAAAATCATGGGGACAACATCAGGCATCATGCACTGAATCCAATATATGTGCCGTTTTGCATAGAAATTCATTCAATAGAGAGGAATCCCAGAGAAAACGACATTGAATCGAGCTTCACGATGAACCCTAAATCTCATAATCACCATCTTAAACCCATCATCAGCATATTGATGAGTGGAAACTAGCTACAGCTAACATACGCATGATGATGATCAACAACAATTTTGAACGCATCACGATTCACGATCTCAGACATGAACCCTAAAAAAATATGAAGAATCACTAGAGAATCCCCAAAAAACGAGGATGTTACCGGAGCAAGTCTTTTGACGGGTGAGTTTGTAGATCAGAACAAAAATCCCGGCGGCGTGAATGGCTTCGGATGCCACGAAGAAATGGTTGTGATTCTTCACTGTGAATCTCAAAGACACGACGAGGAGCAGAGACAGGAATACCGCGAGAGTTGTCTTAACCTTCTTCGACTGCCTTCTCAGCCACCCGAAAAGCACGTTCACTGCGGGGATACCTCTTCTCTTCCCCATTGTTATGCACTTCTTCTTCTTCTTCTCCGTGTTCTAGAGAGAGAAACAACGGAACTGGAGAGAGAGATGTCTCTCTCTTGCTCTGTTTATGTCTCTGTTTCTGTGTGTATCTATGGGAGCGTTTTTGATGCGTTGCAGAGAGAGGGAGACGTTTTGTAGACACGGCGACGAGGGAAATCCGATCGTTGACGTGGCATATATGGCAGTCTATTAAATTATCCAATGATATTCTGACACGTGTAACACCTTGTTATTCAATTTTGACTTCGGGTCTCTAGTTTTGGAAAAATAATTATCGTATTTGAATTTCTCATTTTTGTTAATGACCAATGTCTTACGTTTTGTTCTGCCTTTCTTGTAAGAAAAAAAATATGGTAATTTTATAAATTATTATTTGCAAACCTCTTTTAACATATCTTTGTTTCCCGTGGATGAGATCCCACTTTCTAATAGATATTTTTATACAATTAAAGAAGAAGATTGCAACTCCACACCATTTACAAACATCTTTCGTTATAAAGATTACATAACAATTTATTCTCAAACTGTGTAACACTCTTCCATAATATATATACACACATATGTATGATAAATTTCATTGAATACAAATTGCAGGAGTCTATGTGTGTGTGTATATATATACACATATATATATATATATGGCTCCATACATATATATAATTATAATTATTGTTTATCGTCGTCGTTATGACCAGAGAAATAAGATAAGATCTGTGTTTCGAAATGAAGGAAGCACTCCGAACAAATTTCACCAAAGGCGTGACCGCAGAGCGGGAACGGATAACGAAGTGTTCGCCCGTACGCGTTTTTCCCATTGCGAGAAACGCATGCGACGTGGCTACGTACACGACAAGCAAGACTCGAGGCTTCGCGAAAATCGTCGCGCCACTTGAGGAGCTCGAGTATTGCCTCTCCTTCCACGTTCCGGTCGTAACATATCACCACAAGCCCTTGAAGAAACCTTGCCTCTCGGTACCCGAGATCGCCCGCTCGCCTCAACAGCTCGATCGAGGTTTCTCGGATTCGGACCGTGGCCTCGTACACGCCCTGAAGATAGAGCGCCGAAGGGTTTTCATGGGCGAGGCAATAAAGAAAGAACTTGTGGTGGATACCGTCTTCGAGAAGGAATTTCAACGGATTTCGGAAGAACGGGACAGTCAAATCCACATCTCGATACATCGAACCGGTGGATCCGACTGCTCGGAATCTACGGCAAGTGGCTCGAAATGCACAGAAGGATTGGTAACCGTTGGTGGCAACCCGGATGGCAATTTTTTCGGATAGAATATCATCGGGAAGTCGATCGAAAGGGTTTTCTACCATCTCGACAACCGAGGGAAGAGGCAAGGCACCGCGGTCCAAGCGGCAGGTGCCATGGCCCGAGCCAGAGACGGTATTGCTCGCCATAACACGACAGCAAAAGGACAGTCATCTCATATTTATGGAGTTCAATAGATGTTTCTATTAGACTTTTTTTTTTTGTTTTGCCATAAATTCATAACAAAAACCATATCTTAAATATAGATCACATGAAATGCCGGAGCATACGTTTTTCAACGTAATGCAAATATTGTCTTTTTTATTATTATTATTATTATTTCGCTACATACATCACATTACACATAGAAAGACGTATGAAATACGTAGAATCCATCACTCGCATACAACGCGGTACTGTATTTATACGTAGAGAGAAATGCGCATCCGACTTGAAACCAGTTCCATTAGTCGTCATCGAACCACAAGTGTCGCATCTTCCCCCAATCGCCTTTACGCGCGTGACCCTTTAGCACGTTGGGCTTAGGCCACGCGCCCATCGGCGGCTTAGGCGCGTGGTAATAGGCCACGATGACCACCAGAGCTACGGCTAATAATAATATAAAGGAACTTGTGCATATGGTCCATTGTATGACGCCATTCTCCTGTCCATAAGAACATGTGACCATAGAGGGGAAAAAATGTTAGCACCGAAATGTATACATTGCGAGTATGGATTTTGTTTTGATTCGGTTACAGATAATGGAACTGAATTAAATTACAACATAAAATAAGAATAAATGAAAAAAGAAAAAAGAAAAAAGTTAAAAATAAATATTTTTATCAATAAAACGATCCAAACCAAAATTTAACATAAACATGATTTTAATACAACATAAAAAACCGAACCTAAATAATTTTTTTTTATATAAAACTAACGAATCCAAACAAAAATAACAAGGCGGTTGATATTAGTCTAATGCGGTTGCTACTTGTTAGTATAACCACAACTTAAATTATCGACGTATTGATTCATTGGGATAAGTTGGTTGGATGGTGGAATTCAACCATATTGCATTGGTTGGGAAAAAAAATCTAATACATGAACTTTATTATTATCACAAGTTATTAGCAAAATATCCCATTTATGAATAATGCAGATTGCATATTATATTTTCATTTAGTCACAGTCACATGCTTTAACAATATGAATCCATTACAAATTTAAAATTTTATAATTATATTTCAAAGTTTAGGATAATTGGTATGCTATTATATTATTAACTGTTAAAATTAAAGTTTATATAATAATATTAGGGGAATCAATTTTGATACGAGATCCGAAACTCGGCCCTAGTCCATCCGAAAAATGATCGGGTTCGGGGTTCGGGGTTCGGGGTTGAATTTGTAGGCTTGAAAAAATTTAAGCTTTCGAGTCCGGTTTCAATAGGGTTTTAGGTTTGGTCGAGTTAAACCCAACATGTTTTTAGGTCGTCCTGAAAGCTCAATAAAAGAGAGAGAGAGAGAAAACGTTAATCCAGTCGGCCGAAATGACCCGATCTGAAAAACCAAACCCGAGTCGTATAGAGTCAGGCTTCGGGCACGTTTTGTAGATCCGAAAAAATTTAGGCCGGTCCGAACCCAAACCCAAAACCATCGGGCAGGCCGGCAAGCCCGTTTGACATAATATGGTATAAATTAAGAAATTTATGATTAGTATGTTATTATATCTTTAACCATATTTAAACATGCCTTTTAATATGATATTTTTTAACCATTTATATGATAACTGGGTTTAGGGTTTAAGATTCGCATACCGAACCGAACCCCATGAAATGAATCTCTAAACCGGTTCAATATGAGAACCGGTTTCTACGTTACTTGACGAAGAAGTAAGAACCCATTATCCGGAAAAACCCTAAAATCTCACAAGATAAAAACAAAAACTCAGATGAAGAGATGGGATAAACAAGAAACTAACCTGAAAGTTGAAGGAGTTCTTTGAGGGAAGAAACTGGAGGAGGTTCTTATCCGCGTGTTCAAGGCAATGGCGAAGCAAATCACATATGGTTAGCTCTGTGGCTGCATCCTGGCTCTCTGTAATCGAATCTGCAATCTTCAATCTCCAAAAAAACGATATCCGAAACAAGAATCCATAAAATGCATTCGATATCGTTACCGGGTATGTCAAATATCTGCCTGTCAGCTGGAATACCGAGAAGATCTCCCAAGAAAACCCGAGCTCGGGCTCGTTCTTCCCGGGAAAGTATGTCTCCATGAGTCATAACTACTGCTGGCTTGTCATCTGAGAAACAGTTTCAGTTGGAGAATTTCAGATTTTCTTACAAATATGGAACGATATCAAGATTCGCGTCTCATCAGATGCAAACCAACAACATCTGTAAGAGAAGGAAGGATGCTAAATATTATGCCTAAAGTGTGAAAGTTTTGAAACTAGAAAGCTTAGAAACCGGAAATTACCTTTAAATGATAGGAAAGGACAGTTGAAAGCTGTAGAGATCATCTGGGCATGGCTCGACTGTGTCGGGCTAGAGCTCTCCATTGATTTCAAGACATCCACCGCATTCACAACGAAGATGACGAAGTTAATCTTCTTCCGGGTCTTGCTACCGATACCGCTAAGCCCGTGAGTTTTAAGTTTCAGCATCTTCTTTACATCAGGACAGTCCGATTTCCTAACAAAAGGGGGTGAAACCCGAGGAGAAAGGAGCCATGTGATGAGAAAAACAGTAACAGTGTTTTTCTAGAAAAACAATACTGAAAAAAGATTTTCTCGGAAGAAGGATCAAACCAGATGACAGGGTTTCCATGACGAACACCTTGCGTAATCCATCGCTTGATCGTGCTAATGTTATCAGAGGAGTTTTGGCATAACCCTCGAGTGTCGTATAGGGAAAAGGTCGGAGAAGCTCTCGGGATTTCATATTCCTGAAGAAAGAAGGTGCCTTCTGAAGAAGAAGAACCATCTACAAGCATAGAAACAAACTGAGGACAGTTTTTTTTCCCTCAAAATCAGTTAAACCAAGATCATGAACTCACTTCTTCCTTGTTATAAAAATCCCGTTTTTTTTTTTTTTTCCGGAAAACATATGTATACTGGAGAAAAAAGTTTACTTGATATTTGGGCACTATCGGGTGCAAACCGATCATCCTCGATCACCCTTATGATCCTGTTGATTAGGCTGCTTTTCCCGGAGCCTTTCAGGCCAACTAAGATGATTGATGTTGTTTCCGGAACATCATATTCCTTCAATTTGACTTCACTGGCTCTTCTTCCTCCCCATGCTCCAGGAGAATAGCTAACCATTTGCGTTACATAAACAATTATAACATCAATTCTTCCATGTCCTTTTTTTATGTTTACAAACACATAACTCATCATTTCAAGCTAAGGAAACTATGCCATAACGCTGCAATCCAGAGACAGAGTAAGCAACCAACTTATACCGAGAACTAGACAACGAACAGAACAAAATTCCCGATGAAACAGATTCCAGAACAGAAGCAGCTACAGAGAAATGAATCAAACCTATAAAGAATACAATTTTTTGTCCCTTGGAACTATTCCTGAAAGAGGGTCATGATGAAATCCACAGAACAAGCATCATTGCCGTATCATCTCCTTTAAACCCAAATAGTTTCACCGTATTTGTATAATCTCGAATCTGAAATCGATCGTACCTCAAAAGTTTGAGTCTTGAGGCATTCAGGCTGCTGATTCTCTCAGGTAACAGATCGTAGCTTTGCAGAACATCTTTGTAAACCTTCTCTCTCTTTCTCCGTTCAGCTTCACGGCTTGAAAACCTAACCGATGGTTTGGTACCAAATTCTTCAGAATCTCCACCATTGACGCCTGCATCATCCCTGGCACACCAAAGTGAAGAAAATCACTGATCAAAGTTCTTTTGCAGAGTAGAAAACCCTTCTCTTTTCCCGGAAATTTCCTTGCTTTCCCGGGAAAAATAGCGAGAGCCCGGAACTTTATACAGGAAAAGACGCGAACTTTCTGACAAGAATCCGAGTGGGGTTCGAGTTGAAATCACTGAGTTCGACAGAATTTGAAGATTCCGACAGAGACGAAGAAAACCCCGTAGTTGGATACCTGAAACAGACGGAGCAAGGAGACGATGATCGTGAAAGATCTGGGTCCGATGAAGATTCCTCCTCTGCAACAAGCAGTCGAGCTTTGATTCCATAGAACACGCGTGCAAAGGGGGATAAAAAAAAACTGAAATTCAGGGGGGGGGGGG
>NW_010966542.1:369387-395026 GCF_000463585.1 Tarenaya hassleriana
GCAACTAAAAAGGAGGATAAATTTTACCACCTCTGACGCTATCTCCACCCATCACTCCAAATATCTCGAGAGCGGATCAAAGGACAGAGCTTTTTCCAGGGTGCTCTCTCTCTCTCTCTCTCTCTCACACAGTTTCTGCAAGAAAGGGCTAGAGCTTCTGAAGAATCATTCTGCAATTTAATTGTTTTACCCTTTTAACAAAAACAAATAGTAATTAGAATGACTTCGTACCCAATTTTATTGAGAAGGAAAAAACAATATTATTAGAGGATATAGGTTGCTGTAAGTTTGTTATGTTTTCAATTTTTAAATTTGTATTTTGAATTTCATTTTCCTTCTTTAGTTTCTTGTATATAAAGTTATATGTGGTTGAAGATTTGAATGAGAATGAGAGAAAAATATCTGATTCTCAATAAATCCGAGATAATTAAACGAAAAAAAATAACCCTCGTAACCTTATCTATATACGACTTAATCAAATGAAAGAAATGAATAATTCTTAAATAAATCAACCTGGTCATACCAAAAAAAAGAAGAAGAAACATATGAAAACTGTAAGGTCAGATCATAACCAGCTAAGTGTCCATTTTACTTGGAAGAATACTCGTCAGTCCAAAATATCCGCTAGACGTGGTGAAAATTTTGGCTAAAAAGCCGAATCGAATATTGCCTGAAACGAATTCGATATATAGATCGAATGCTTATAATCTCTTTGAAACCGAATACAAACAAAAACGAATAAAAGTCGCCGAAAATTTCTTTCAATAAAAAAAACTACATAAACTGAACCAAACCAAATCAAATAGTTATAATCTTTCTAAAACCCACATAACCAGAACCGAACCGAAACCCACAAACACCTATCCGAAACAAAAGTAAACACAATCTAAGAAAATCAGACAACAAATACCAACATAGTGTGTGTGTGTGTGTGTGTATAAACCTATCTTGATGTCGTGTGTAGAACACAAAGCCAGTATTATCTCAAGTACCTTGACAGACACAGAGAGAGAGAGAGAGAGAGAGAGAGAGAGAGAGAGAGAGAGAGAGAGAGAGAGAGATCCGTAGTGAAGATCAGGGCTCGACGATGATCTTTCCGGTGGCATGACCATCGATACTCTTAGCCCAAGCATCTTCCGCTTTGCTCAGATTATGTTTCGAGTCTATCACCGTCTTTATCTTCCCTTCTTTCACCAGATTCACCATAAATTCCAGATTCTCCGCTTTCGGCATCAACAGCAGCGGAATCAGTTGCTTCTTCGACATCGTTATCTTCCTCACCGCGTACGTCCACATCGCCCTCGGCCCGGGCGTGATGTCTATCACCTTCCCATTCTCCGACAAATTCGGCTCGAACGTCGAGAACGGGATCCCCATCGCGCAGTGGATCACCGCGTCGTATTTCTTACCCGACGGGCTCTTCAGGGCAGCTCCCTCGGGTGTTCTGTAGTCGAGGACCTCGTCCGCTCCCAAGGATTTGACTAGCTCAATGTTCCGGGCTCCACAAGTGGCCGTTACATGGGCGTTCCCGAGTTTCGCGAGCTGGACAGCGTAGTGGCCGACCCCACCGGATGCAGCCGTGACCAGGATGTTCGCCTGCTTGTCCGAGGAGGAGGTGGTACCGTCGAGTTTTAGCCCCGCGGGTTGAGTTAGAGCCTGGAGAGCCGTGAGACCCGCGACAGGTAAAGCTGCCGCTTCAGGTGCCGACACTTGTTGAGGCCTGGAAACAGTTAGCTTTTCGCTCGCAACAGCGTATTCGGCAAATCCTCCTCCGGTCTTCCATCGATGAAAAACAAAGATAAGTGGAAAAAACCAACTTCTTGTAATCCAACAAGAAAAAAAAAATCCGATAGGCAAAAAACTTACCAAGTGGTTGAGAACCGCAACAACTTTGTCACCGGCCTTGAATTTCTTGACTCCAGGTCCAGCCTCGACAACTTCTCCGGCAACATCAGTAGCTGTCCGACCAAAATGTGAAAAAGATGAAGAAAATAACAGCATAATGCCATCGAATTGCTCTACAAACGCATCAACAACCTACAAGATAAATTTTCAGAGACCCTCTACGCAAAATAACAGTCACTCATATATAATTAGCTCGACAAGTTTTCAGATGACGCCTCTACATGTTTAGAAGAGTACAAGGCTATACAAGTATGAATCTTTGCATAAAAGCAATGTCAGAAATCAAACTCCATAAAAGTAATTATGATATTAATCCTCGAAACATTCAAAATACCGGGAATGCAGGGGAACTTGCGGGGTAGAAAAGGGCGGAGTAATCCTTTTTGAATCTTCCAATCAACGGGATTCAAACTAGTGGCTTCGAGTTTCAACAAAACCTCGTCGGTCTTAGGCGACGGAACTGGAACTTGGACATGCTGTAAACACATCATATAGGCAAAGGTAAGCACATCAAAAGGCCGACATGAAAATGCACGCGAGAACGAAAATAGGCGTTAGTTTCCTGAAACTCAGCATTAAACCCACTTCATAGTATATGCATCTGGGCATGTATCGGTGATTCAGTCCCACTTCCAGAACTTAATCAGCGTATCTTACTGGCATAACTTTCCTTTTCACCACCAAACTCAATTATATACAATCCAAATAAAATGTTCATGATTACTCGGTTCTATAATTCAAGTAAACCCCTGGAATTCATCTTCCCTCTCTATGCGGGTAAGCGTCCACCACAAAACCCCGCTTCGTACTAACCATGGATCCATTAGCGAACGATGATGTGAACTTTTAATCAATTTATCAAAATGATGCACCATTCCATGGGGGAAATTCGCGAAAAATCGCTTCGAAATAAGAAGTGGGTGCTCGGTAATCGCATATGTTGCATGCTTAAACACACAGGCATTCGTACGTATACATACACGTACATCACCCCGAAAACTACAGTATCTCCTGAAACACATTCGACGTGCGATTAATCTCCGTACGATGCGATCAATCGCAGAAAATCAAACAACAAAATGCAAAGAGATCATGAAAATCAAACAACAAAATGACCAAAAAACAGAAAACGACAACGAAATGACAGAACAACCAAAGAGAGATCCGTTCACCTTCAAGCCAGCGGCTCCGCCGCCATAACTGTCATATTGAAGGGCGTGCATGAGTTTTCCGGCCATCGGAGCAGAGATTTCTCGTCGGTGGAGATTTCCAGTTCTGGGAAAACGGCGATATCTTTCCCCTTGTATTGGAATGAACGAGTGGTTTATACTGAAAATACGCGTCGGGGGAGCAAGCATATTAAATGACATGTATGCCCTCTTCCTTCACTCTACGATCATGCAATCGCGGGGGTATAACCGGAATTGAGTAAAAGAGTATGTAGGTTTGCCACGTGGCAACGGTTACGCGTCGGGCCATCAGGCTTCGTACTCTGCATTTCGCTTGTTATGGCAATCCGAAAAATCATCTCATATTTGAATAGGATTAAACAGAAAAAAATCAAATATTTAAACCGGAATCCGATTCTCCTTAAATTATCACAGTTTTAAAAAATTACATAAAATATTTGAACTTTAATCCTCCATAAATATATAAATTATTTTTTATATCAATACATCAATCAATTAAATTTTTTTATCTCTTTTGTAAAAATCAGATATTCAACAATTTTAGAATATTTGAACCTAAATCTAGCAAATAAAGAAATTTATTATTCAGTGCCACCCACCCACAGTGCCACTGCCAATCAATGCTTTGGAATACAATTACACAAAACGTTGCAGGAAGAAAAAATATGTAAAACGTTGAGCCAAATGTTGGTAATATTTTCATTACATTTAGTATTTAAATCCTGTTTTCATAAAAGAATTATAGGTTTTGATTTAAATATTATTTTTTTAAATAGCATATATTATATATTACATTATAATGTTACCAACAAGTAACGTTAACAATCTAAGAAAAAGAAATTTAATTAATCACATTGGAATTTAAAATATTTTGTACAGAAAAAATCTTACATGAAGTATAAAAAACATTCAATGACATTCAACGAAAGAAAGTGATTTAATCAAAGCTTCGCCTAAGCGAAACAAGAACATTTAATGACATACGAAAAATGCAAAGTATGAAAGAGACAATAAATATGCAAAAAAAAAAATGGTTTGATTGGTTAAATTTAAATTTATAGAAATATAATTTAAAATTAGTTTCAATTAATTTAAATCTCTCGAATTATTTTATAAAATATCTAAATATTATTCATTTAAATTCGATATGATTTTACACGTTCTTAATCTCTTGTACAATGAAAATCCAAATAAAAGAAGGGGGGAAAAAAGTCAATGGGCCAACCCCTCCTTGTAAAGGCCCAATATCGTAAAGAATAATTCTTCTGACTTTTGTTCAAGGAACTCTTCTTCAGCCTTCTTTTTATTTAATTTTTCCAAGTATTGATTGATCAAATTCAATATCATGGAACTTTATCAATTTTGGTGTAGGATTATTTTCTATAAATATATATTGATCTTCATTTTTCTTTTTTATTTTCAGATAAAAGTAATTTTATGGTGATATTTACAATGAAAATCCAAATAAAAGAAGAAAAAAAGGTCAATGGGCCAACCCCGGCTTATAAAGGCCCAACAACATGGACGAATAGTTAATTCTTCGATGTATATAAAAATTCTTCTTCAGCCATGATTTTGATTTTATTTTTCCAAGTATTGATTGATCAATTCAATCTAATCGAATTATATCATTTATTGTGTAGATTATTATATATAAATATAAATCTATCATCATTTTTCTTTTCTTTCGGATGAAAGTATTTTCATGATGATATTTTCAGCATTTTGTATAAAATAACACATAAAATAGAAAATCATATAATTTTATAAAATCAATTAATCGAATAATCCGAGTAAAATAAAAGGATTGAATAAATTTTTAATTTCCTAAAAAATGGAAGATGCTTAGATACATATTTTTATGGAACAACAAATCTAATAAAACAATAATGATATCGAAACCCCAAATATCCACATAATCGCAATCGTATAGAAACCAAAACAAAACAATATTATAAATTCTACAACAACCACTCAAGACTTAGATTTATTTAGATTAATGTCTAAAACATGAGCAATTTGTACCATCCAAACAACTATAACAAGTTTTTCACAAAACATGAATGAAATATAAACATATCCTTATAAAACATTTTTATTTATGAATGCTTTAACATAAAAAAAATTTACAATATAGTTTTTCATTAAATCCATTTCAATAGAAACTTCAAGAAGGCATTTCTATAGTTATCCCACAACTCACTCGCAACAACCGAAACCATGTCTAAGAACCCTTTGAAAATCTTCGGACAGACTTCCAACAGATAGTTAAATACGGGCATCACCTTCTCGACCATGTCACTGATCTTAGGACAGATCCCACCCGACGTTCCCGCCGCGATCCGTTCTTTTATCCGATCTAACGCCATCGCAACGGCCTCATCGATCACATCGGCTGCTAATTTGCACAATTTCGGGAGATGGGTCTTGATCATCTCTCGTGTAAACTCGATCAATGTGTTTATAATTGCACCCGGGATCTTGAATGTGTGAAACACTAACACGAGCGAAAAAGCTGCCACGTGGAATATTAGACAGGAGATTAGATTACATAATATCCGTATTATGGAGAAGATTAAGTTTGCTAATCCAACTATCATTGTTAAGAAGAAGAAGAAGAAGAAGAAGTTATGAAGAATGATCGATGTTTTGATTAAGAATGTTTTGGTTGAGACATGATGGTTGACAACTTAGACATTGTTAGTTTATGATTGGTGGATGTTTTTTTAATTTAAGAATCAATTAATAAATATATATTTCATTAATTAGTTTAAGGGATTTGATTTTTAGAGTGTATGTCCATTAATTTGGTCTCTATGATTTGATTGTAAAGGAGAATTCGTCTCATGCGACTGTCGAAATCAATTGACTTATTTTTTTAGTTATAAAACTAACTCATTGACATAATTTATTTTGTGTTGTTCACCAAATGATCCATTTAGTATGTATTAAGAAAAAATATTTTGTTTTTTATTGATCAACAATTTTTTTTTTTGCAATTTACGTATTAGCCATAGAGATAGTCTATTTGATTAATAATCGAATTACAGGATCTGAATCGAATAACGAATAACTGTAATCAAATCGAATTATTATAATTTATCTAAAACCGAACCCGAATTAAAACCGAACTGAATTAAAGAGTAACCGAAAAAACTGTAAATTTCTTCAAGAAAATGAATATTTTTTTTATCATAACCGAAATTCAAACCAAACCGAATTCAATATAAAAACTGAATAATTATAATTTTTTTAAAATCGAAATAGGTTAATCCGAACTGTAACTCCATTAAGCCATCCCTAATTAGACGGACAAAATTGATACCTCGAGGCCGGCGACATCGGAATAAATATTTCTCAATTTACGTGTTAATTGGAAAAACATTCCCGATTTTGTTTTTTAATTTCTATACGAACCAAAAGGGCTCAAGGCTTGAGCATCCTTTTGCCTATAAAAAGCCCATGAAGATTATCAACCGTTGATGAAGACTTTGATCAAGAAGATTCCAAACCCTATCACGCAAAACCTTTTTGACGGCGTCATAGCCGTTACGGTCAACGAGATATGGACTCTGAAACCTTCCTGACTCCGTTAACGCCGTCAGTTCTGATAAACCATTTTCGTTTTTCTTTTTAAAAAAAGGAACACTCTAGAAGAACCCAGCCTTATAATCACACTTCGTTTCACGCTCTTCGCAAACTCCGTCTCTCTGATTCTCTCTCTAGATTTTGTTTCTCTCTCTAGCTTCAGCGATTTGATTTGGAGATGGACGACGATTTTCAGATGCCACCGGTCGGTGGGATGAACGGCGAGGAGTTGGATTTCGGCGGCGATGATGTTCCGATCCTAAAGGTCGGAGAGGAGAAGGAGATCGAGCAAGGGTTGAAGAAGAAGCTCGCTAAGGAAGGTGAAGGATATGAAACTCCCGAAAATGGCGATGAAGTTGAAGGTACTGATTCCAGTTATTTTGTTCGTTGCTTCGCTTGTTTGCCGAAGCTGAGGTTTAATCCAGTTCTGTGTTGGGAAAATGAATTTCTCTTCTGCAGTGCATTACACGGGGACACTGATGGATGGGACGAAGTTCGATTCTAGTCGTGACAGGGGAACTCCTTTCAAATTCACTCTCGGGCAAGGTGCGTGAAGTTTCTTTTCCGGGTTTTTTTAGGGAAATTGTTTAGATTCAATGTATTTGGATGTGTGGTGATTGAAAGAGCCGGAACAGATTTGAAGTGTATGTTTTCATCATCTGCTTGGGACAATCTTAAAGATGTCTAATCTCTTGGAAAGTGGTCGGGTGAAACTGTAATGTTGATTTGGCTGCACACTATGAATTGCCAAGTCTCTTCCGAAATGTGGTTGTTTAGTTTTAGCCTGTGGTTTTGGCGAAAATCGATCTTTTGAAGTGCTATTTTTTGGGTAAATCTGTTTTGCTATTGTCTGAGGCGGGTATTTTTCTGCTTGCAGGTCAGGTAATCAAAGGATGGGATATCGGTATCAAAACAATGAAAAAGGGTGAAAATGCGGTATTCACCATCCCTCCAGAGCTAGCATACGGTGAATCTGGCTCACCACCAACCATCCCTGCGAATGCCACACTTCAGTTTGATGTGGAACTGCTCTCTTGGGTTAGTGTCAAGGACATCTGCAAGGATGGTGGCGTGTTCAAGAAAATTCTTGCTGAAGGAGAGAAATGGGAAAATCCAAAGGACCCTGATGAAGTTCTTGGTGCTGCACCCTAACCCTTTAGTATTTTATACCTCAGTGCTTAACAGTCCTTGATTTTCTCTAATGGTGTTTCCACTCTTTTGGCGATTCAGTTAAGTACAAGGCTCGTCTTGAGGATGGCACAGTCGTTGCCAAGTCTGATGGTGTAGAATTCACTGTGAAAGATGGTTAGTTTTCTGATTTCTTCTACGGGGAGATGATGACTTTACTGGTTCTATTTCTTGGTATTGAACCCTCATTGCGTTTTGTGTCTTGAATAGGTCATTTTTGCCTTGCCTTTGCTAAGGCTGTCAAAACTATGAAAAAGGGGGAAAAGGTTCTTCTGACAGTTAAACCACAGTGTATGTTAACTATCTCATTCATTATCTTGTTCATTGAGTTTGGATGGGTATGTACGCGGCCTCTAATTCCAATTTGCTTATCAATGAGACAGATGGTTTTGGGGAGAAGGGCAAGCCAGCCTCTGGTGATGATGGAGCGGTTCCACCAAATGCAACGCTTGAGATCGATCTGGAGTTGGTTTCATGGAAAACCGTGTCTGAGATAACAGATGATAAGAAGGTTATGAAGAAAATCCTCAAGGAAGGGGAAGGATATGAGCGACCTAACGAGGGGGCGACTGTGAGAGGTTTGCATTTCGAATTTCAGACACTGATTTACATCCATCACATCTGAAATTTCGATTTTTATGGATCCTTTTTGGGTTTTCTGCTGGCAGTGAAATTGATTGGAAAGCTTCAAGATGGTACTGTGTTCTTGAAGAAAGGCCATGGTGAAGATGAGGAGCCCTTTGAGTTCAAAACAGATGAAGGTAAAGTGCGCCACTCTAAATTTCCTAGAAACTTTCCTGTGTTAAGCTTCGGACTCTTCCTGCTGTCTGTAATCATGGAGACTGATTTGGATGGAAACTCGAACAGAGCAAGTGATTGATGGACTTGATAGAGCTGTGATGAAGATGAAGAAGGGTGAGGTCGCCCTGGTGACCATAGAACCAGAGTATGCCTTTGGTTCTTCAGAATCAAAACAGGAATTGGCAGTGGTCCCACCAAACTCGACCGTTTATTATGAGGTTGAGCTTCTGTCCTTTGACAAGGTTAGTGCAGTTTCTGTTCTTTTTTCCCCTCTCCTTTTTTTTCTTTGCTTAAGTCGAATACTGTGTACAAGAATCTGACGGCATGATTGCTACTGAGTTTTCAGGAGAGGGAGTCATGGGACATGAACACTGAGGAGAAGATCGAAGCAGCTGGTAAGAAGAAGGAAGAGGGAAATGCACTGTTTAAAGCTGGCAAATATGCCCGGGCTTCCACACGATATGAGAAGGTAAATATCTCGATCCCTGCAGTGTCAGTGTATGAGTGCGTTAAACGCAATCCTCTCATCTGTTGAATTTCTTGTCAGGCTGTCAAATTCATCGAGTACGATTCATCCTTCAGCGAGGACGAGAAAAAACAAGCGAAAGCGTTAAAGGTGACATGCAATCTCAACAACGCAGCTTGCAAACTGAAGCTGAAAGATTACAAGCAAGCCGAGAAGCTATGCACTAAGGTAATAGAATCATGATTTTGCATTCTCCTTTTTGTTTGGGGTCTGCAAAACAATGAAATAGTGTATTTGTTTGTTGTGTGTATAATAAAATAGGTGTTAGAACAAGAGAGCACAAACGTTAAGGCTCTGTACAGGAGGTCTCAGGCTTACATCGAGTTAGCAGACTTGGACTTGGCCGAGTTCGATATCAAGAAGGCCCTCGAAATCGATCCCAACAACAGGTCTCTCTCTCTCTCTCTCTCTCTCTCTCTCTCTCTTATTATTACATGGTTATGTTCCCTTTTGATGGTAAAGCAATCCATGTATATAATAAAGATGGGGAGTGACTATTCCTGGATAAAGATATTCTAGATCATTGAGAGGGTCGTGCTGATTTCACATGATTTACTAGCTTTGCCTCTTTTACTGGCTTATAAACCCAGAACTCACCATGTGCACCATGTAACCAAGACAAGCATCTGTCCTGTCCTGTCAAAGAAGAAGATGGAAATCGTCAATTTTCTTTAAGCTGAAATCAAACCTGCCTATAGCTGCACTGTCCATCAAGGCTTGCTGTATTGTTTATTGTTCTGACCATTTTTTTTTCCCCCTGCGGTAACAGGGAAGTGAAGCTCGAGTACAGACGCTTGAAGGAGAAAATGAAGGAATACAATAAAAAAGAGGCCAAACTCTACGGGAACATGTTCGCAAAACTCAAATGTAAGCCTCTGCTCCAAGAAACAAGAGAAATTAATGGGTAGTCAAACGCGTTCGGTTTAATCGTGTTTAGATAAAAAATCGGATAATCTCGAATGTTTTGAAATGTGCAGAAAGGGAGCTTCAATGGGATGGCATGGGCTTTTAGGACCGTGGGCGAGTCTGAGTGTCGTGCTTGTTCGGAATGTTGTCGGGGTTTTCTTTTGTAGGTGAGGTTTTCGTATATTACAGCGATGGACGCCAAATAATATATGTTTGCATCGCCCATTTGGACTTTTTGTCTAACGGAGGATTAGCTATGACTATACTATATTTCATTTTTCTGTTTCCTTAAACTGCGTATTATTATACAACGTCCATGACTTGTCTCTCACTTTATCATTATATACGTGTATATACATATATATATATATATGATATTGAAATTATTCTTTGTATCAATAGAAAAAAAAAAGTGTTTAATTCGGCATCACTATCAAAACATCTCTTACTATGACTACCTGCATAAATTAAATTGAACGTGATCTAAAAATTTGATTTGCTATATTTAAACTAAATTAATATATTAACCGAAACAGAATTTAATATAAAACAAAAAAATACATGAAAGTAAGTCTAATTTGTGTGTAGTAAACTTAATTTAGATTTTTTTATATATATATTTTTTGGTATGATGTAAATGATTGACGATACATACAATCCTATGCAAGCCGTTTTTATTTGTTTACAAAGTAATTTTTATAACTTCTAAATTATCCTTAATCCAATTATATTAATTTATTTATTTTTTGGATAAACTATTGTACATGCATGTGCATGCCACCCTCGTATAGCTTTTTATAAATTTTCAACAAAGAAATTTAACTCTGCGAGGCACATCCGTATGGGCTCAGAGAATGTAAATTTAATCCATGTGATATTTACCCAAATAGGCCCACAAATAGAAGACCCATCAACATGTCAGAAAATGTAAATGTTCACATAATAATCATGGCCCATTAGGCCCACAACGGGAAGGCCCAATAAGTCTTCCCCCTCGCTTTTTTACTTTCAAAGGCTTCTAGAAGACCCTCGCCTCCGACGCGGTTCAAATTCCACAACCGCTTACCATGTCACCGATGACGTAAGCCCCCAGAATACGACACGTGTCGAGTTGACAGACCACGAGAGGCATGCTTCGCGGAGCCAACGAAGCATCTTTCGTAGCCCGATAAGGGCACAGCGGTAAATTCAGAAGGACGAATCTCCTTTGTTTCAAAATCTTCCCCGGCAAGGCAAAAATGTGACAGCCCCAGCATATGCTTTATTCGCCTTATAAAAGTGGCCGACAAATACGGAAGAGGAGAGAGAGAGGGAAGAAAAAACGAAGTGGAAGCTTTTGCACCGAGAAAAATGGAGGTCAAGCTTCCAAAAGCAGACGTCACGAGATTCCCCTTGATGACCGACGGTGATTACCACTACAACCACCGCGACCCGCCGCAGCCTCGCCTGAGCCAGGTCCCGAACCTCGCCTTCGATCGGTTGAATGTTGTATCGGCGTTGGGCCGAGGTGCTAAAGGAGTGGTGTTCCTGGTGAGAGACGGAATCGGAGATCGAGATTCGAGCGATGAAGTTTCCGGCGAATCTCTGGCTTTGAAGGTTGTACTGAGGGAATCGATCGAGAAGAAGAATAAGAAGCAGAGAGAGAGTGAAAATGGAGACGGAGACGAGTACAGGCGCGTGAGTTTTGAGCAGGGAGTGTTGAGCCGATTTGAGCATCCTCTGTTTCCGAGACTCCGCGGCGTTTTGGCGACGGACAAAGTCGTCGGTTACGCGATCGATTATTGCCCTGGACGGGATCTCAATTCGTTGAGGAAGAATCAGACGGAGAAAATGTTTTCCGACGAGATAATCAGGTGATTGATCCGAACTACGTCTTCTACAATTTGAATTTTCTGTTTCCTTTTCTTTCTTGGTATAACATCGATTTGATCATGTCTTGTTTCCAGATTTTACGCAGCCGAAATGGTACTCGCATTGGAGTATCTGCACAATCAAGGAATCGTCTACAGAGATTTGAAGCCGGACAACGTGATGATCCAAGAGAACGGCCACATAATGCTCGTCGATTTCGATCTCTCCACTAAACTGCCTCCGAGAACGCCGCAACAGTCTCCGGCATCCACCGCGAAACCACCGACGGCGAAGAAGACGAGGAAACGGTTCCTCCCTTTCCGCAGATGCTGCAACTCAGGGATCTCACCGGACGAGTCGGTACGCGGCAGCGACTCGGCGTTGACAAGCGAGTCCGACTCGTCGGGAGAGAAGTCGAACTCTTTCGTCGGAACAGAGGAGTACGTAGCTCCGGAGGTAATCTCCGGCGAAGGCCACGACTTCGCCGTCGACTGGTGGTCGCTCGGAGTGGTTCTGTACGAGATGCTGTACGGAACGACGCCGTTTAGAGGGTCGAACAGGAAGGAAACGTTTTATCGGATATTGACCAAATCGCCAGATCTGGTGGGCGAAACGACGTCGTTGAGGGGACTCATCAGAAGTTTGCTGGAGAAGGATCCTAGCCGTCGGATCACGGTCGAGGGAATCAAGGGCCACGATTTCTTTAGCGGATTGAGTTGGAATCTCTTGCTTAGGGTATCTAGGCCGCCGTATATTCCGTCGCCGGAAAACGAAGGGGGCGAGGGCAAAGATGGAATTATGAAAATCGACGTGGAGAATTTCGTCCAAGAAATATTTTGTGCTCGAGAGGAGATAAAAGAAAAAAACGAGGCAAGGGTCAAAGGGCTGAGTAATGAATTTTTGGTATTCTAATTAATTTATTCAATTTCAAATAAATATTTTTTTGGGTAAGTAATTGAAGTCGTATCGTGTTTTTTTCTATCTTTGCCACTTGGAAAAAAAAGAAAGTAAGATACGAACAATTGAAATAAATTACAATATTCTAACACTTTGAATCAATTCTTTTGATTTTTCTCTTTCTTTTCTTTGATTTGAATTGCCAAGGGAATATTGCCCATGCCTAATTCCCACTTGTTTCAAATAATATATATATATATATTTTAATAATACATATCTGATCGAAAAATAAATTTTTTTATAATGTTAAAATTCATCATTCTTTTGATCCAATTATATTTTAGAGAAAAATTAAAGAAGTTTGGAAAATACTCTTCTTCATATTTGGATTTGAACTCGAGGTAACAAATAATAGATTAATAAAATGAAATGTAAATATTGTTAGATAGTGGAAATTCACGAAGTGTTAATTCGATTATGAAAATATCTAAATAAATGTCAATTTTTTTTGAGAAATTAGTTGTGGAACTTTTAGGTGATATTGATGATAGATGAACTGTAAGCAGCTAATTTCAAAACAAATTCTGTGTCATTTATTCTCCCACAACTAGCCTTAATTTTTCTTTTTTTTTTACCCATTTGATCATGGATTTCCACTTCTTTAACCGTCGGGGATTGTGTTTTTGTAAACAATCGGGAATTGTATTTTGTAAAATTTCCAATTTAAGGTAAATATCATAATCACATTCATACAAAAAAAAAATTCAAAACAAATTTCTCTCTAAAATCTATATAAATGAATAAAAACAAGCATTATTCCAAAAAAATAAGAAATATCTAATTATTGTTAATAATTTTTGTATAATTTATATAATTTCTATTTTTTTTTACACAAGTATGATATGATATAATCGAAAGAATAGACAGTAGAATTCTGGATATTAGCAATTATCATAAGCAAGAAAAAAGGAGGCAACTAACAACTACTTCTAAGTTTTAATTAAACATTCAAAAGATTAGCTAACTATGAAAAGGACTATACCCAATTCATTTTAAAATTATAAGAGAGGGGATATAAAATAAAATAAAAACCCAAAATTCAATTATTAAAATACATACTCTCAAATTTTAGAGAAAAAATGGGAAAAAAACAGAGAAAGTGGGGTTATAAATCACATGAAACAGAGAGTTGCTGTCTGCTGTCAGAGACAAACCCACAAAAAGGCCATTGCAGAGAACATGAAATGATAAAAGGCATCAAACATCAAAACCCCCAAGAATTTTGTGACCAATAATCATCATTCTTCTCAACTGTTTTTTGGCTGTGCGTGAGAACAGAACCCTCTCTTTCACTTAGAGGGACAGCTGGGAAGTGTAGTCATTGGACCACAACATCTTCCAACCACTTCTTTTGTCCCCCCCCCCTTTTCTCTTAGTATATTTTTTCTTCCCCCTCCTTTTTTTTGTTCTTATTTTAATTTTTTATTATTATTACGATCCCTACACACAAATCATAGCATTTTTAATGCTTCCATCTTTGTTTTGTATGAGTTATTTGCATGTGTGGGTGGGGGTAGGGGCCAATATCTTTCGGCCTAGATGTGTAAGATCATGATTAATATGTACTTATATGGAAATTGAATTCAATTTTCAATTTTAAAAGTTTAATCTGTCGGTTACAAATTTTTTTTTAATGGATTAATCAAATTAGAATCCAATATAAAAATAATCATAAAAACAAATGAAAACGAAATATTTTTACAAAACGAAGAATTATTCATATTAAAAATCAAGTTGAACCAAATCTAAATAAAACCAAAACCAAATATAAAAAAAAATAGATAATCCCAAAATGATAAAAAAAATTATAATAGAACTGAAAAAGAAAACTTATTTGTGTTTGTTTGTTTACTACAACCGAATAAAATGATTTTTTGCGCTTTCTTTTTTAGTGACCCCTTACATATCGATATATATACACACACACTGTTGGATCCATATTGTCATCAGTGGGGCACATCATATCCCTAGTCACTATCATGATACGCAAATAAATGCCTACGCTTGAAATTTTTTCAAGATCCGTTAGTGTGTGTATATATATATATATCAATATATATCAATTTGGTGTTGTTGGGTTTTGGCAAAAATCGATCTTTTGAAGTGCTATTTTTTTTTTGGGTAAATAGACTAAGTAATTAGTGACATGACGCTTTTCGATTATATAAGGTCATGTAAAAATTTGGAAATTTTTTGTTAATTGAACATTTTTTAAGAGATTAAAATTCATTTACTTTTATTTCTATTTTTTTAAAATAAATTCATGTATTTGTATGAGAATTTTCATAAAAAAAATGTGTATGATTTTTTTTTAAATTTTGTTGATGTGGTGGACGACTGACGTGACGTCTTTGCATATGTATCCGTGAATTAACGCTCGTATATATAATATACTAATATACCACATCACCTATCACATTCGTTAAAGTTATAGGGTAATATAACAATATTTTCAAATTTCATTTATTATTTTAGTACCTATCAAGTTTATATTTATTTACAAAGTTTGTTATTTGTTATTATCTTCATGTAATGTAGTGATGTAAATGGGCCGGTTCGGACCAGATCGGATCAACTCATTTCGAGCCCATCTTTTTTTAGTTCAGATCGTTAAACCCATTTTTATTCGGATCAGGAATATCACGGTTCGGCCCAAACCGCGCTATTTCGCAAGCCAGCTCGCGAGCTAAATAAAAATAAAAAATTAAATATAATTAAAAAATATTAAGATAATAATAAAAATAATAATTAATATATTTTAAAATAAAAAAAAATATTTAAAATTGATAAATCTTTTTTAAAATTATTAAAAAATATTAAAAAATAAAACTAAATTATTTTTCTGGCTTTTGTACTAGGGTTCGGACCAGATCGGATCAACTCATTTCGAGCCCATCTTTTTTTAGTTCAGATCGTTAAACCCATTTTTATTCGGATCAGGAATATCACGGTTCGGCCCAAACCGCGCTATTTCGCAAGCCAGCTCGCGAGCTAAATAAAAATAAAAAATTAAATATAATTAAAAAATATTAAGATAATAATAAAAATAATAATTAATATATTTTAAAATAAAAAAAAATATTTAAAATTGATAAATCTTTTTTAAAATTATTAAAAAATATTAAAAAATAAAACTAAATTATTTTTCTGGCTTGCGAACTAGCTCATGGATTTGCCGAATTAGCTCGCGATGAGCTCGGCTCGTGACGAACTAGCTCGTTTAGTCCATTTTTTTTCGGATTCAAATTTTTTAGTCCAGATCGAAAAAATATAGGCTGACTTGCGTTGTGATTTCTGAGCCGAATTCATTTTAACATAGTAATGTGATATATATATTACTTGTCTGAAAGTATATAACACCTAAAATAACTAATTGCAAGTGGGACCGATGGAGAGAGGCCGAATATTTAAGAATTGGCTTCTTTTTCCTAAAATTTAAAAAATACCCTACCCCTCCCCCCAAAAAAATGTTACATAATTTAAGGTTATATCAAATCAAATAATGACATAATGCATATGCATAGTTTTACAAAAGCTGAGATATGATAAACTAACTATAACTATTAATAGGGTTCTCATTAGTCGGAAAAAATGTTGACATTTAATATATATAGCTAATTATGATTATTTTTTATAATTGAAAAATTCACCTAATTTTTGGTCTAATTATATCTCCCAAAAGATCGAGAAAGTCTATGTTAATATTCCTTTCCAAGTGAGTATCCGAACCCAGGAGGAGCAATCTTGGATAATTAAATATGATATTAGTATTGTCCTAAAGCAAAACCTTTTGTTAGAAAGTGACTTAATAAAAAATAAGCATATTCTACATGACCAGGTCAAAATATATATACATATATGTGTGTGTACATATCGGTCATTTCTTTATTATTTTTGAGGCTTTAGATAATGTTTTTGTTCATCATCCAACGAGTCAATGGTTTGAATTGTTTTTGTTAGAATGAATAGAGATAATATATATATATATATATACACACGCGAGGGAATAAACATATGTTACGGTCGTAAGTTTTGACTAATTCCAAAGCCATTTCAAGGCCAATGCAGACCCGGCGGCGGGAGAATAAACACATCGAATGCTCATTCAGCTCCTCAATCTGGCCCCGTTTCGCTTCTCGCCCCGAGGCAGAGCCGCCTCCAACTGCACCACCACATGTCTGGCTGGATTGAATCAACCGGCCAAGGAAACAACCAAACCCGAAGAACCTTGGCAGCGATCACTCTCCAGACAACTATGGCGGGAGGGAGAGAAATGACAGGATCTTCCGCTCCCGCCATCTGTTCGTGGTCGAGCTCAAACAGAAACTCGACCGGCTTATTCGGAACATCATCATGGTTGGTCAATCCGGCCCCAGCAACAGGAAAACATCCTTGTAAAAGACTTGGTTTTATCTAACAGACCATCTTGACTAATGTAGGAACAACTACTAATGAGAATCGGTTCGTAAGTTCAAAACTAAATTGAACCTATTTTATTATTTAGAATTAGAATCAGATTCAGTTAGGTAATATCACGTGTAATATCGTAACTGATATACAATAATTTTATTTTGCAGTGTTAATTTAGTTCTGGTTTTGGTTCAGTTGTCGGCCACTCGAAGGAACCGCTGATATTGGGGTGAATCTGATCACTTTTAAAAGTTAAAGGCATAATCGACAAACACTGAAGAATCTTATTCCTAAATAGGAAAAACGATTTTTATTTTAAATCCTTGTGTGATCTTCTTTTTCCTCACTTCCAACGCCTAGTCCAGAATATTACTCAAATAACCTATTTTTGTCGCAGCAATTTCAATGTACATCACCAAAAAATTTTTTTTTTTTTTTTTCAATTTTAACCCATTTTTCGGTTGAAAAAGTCCGAAATACCCTTTTCGTTTTATTTTTTGCGACCTTATTACGACTAACAATATACAACTAAAATAAGACAGATAATTTTTTTGCCACCTTTTTTAGAATCAATTGTAACTATATTTAGAATTAATTACGAAGTCGTAATAACGAAGTTGTTTTCGAACGGATAAAAATCACGTATTCATTAAGGGTAATTTCGTCTTTTCAACAAAAAAAAGTGTTATATTTTTTCTGGTGTACACGTGAAATAGGTGCGAGCCAAGTGGTTCATTTGAGTAAAATTCCCCGCCTAGTCGCCAACGCGCCGCCGCTTCTCCTCCGCCGTGGGATAAACGGGAAACTGCTCGTGGTATTCTCAGATGACAGTGCCTTCAATTTCGTTCGAAGCATTCGTTTACGGTTTAGAAATGTAATATTTGACGCGTTTTTCGCTGGCGTCTTATCCGTCGAATCTGGGTGAGTTTCTAGGTTTTCGCCGTCACGATGGAAGTGGAGAAGAAGGAGGAGGTGGAGTCTGAATCTTCGGAGCAGGTGGTTAATCCATGGGAAGTCTCTGCCAAGGACGGCGGCAAAATCGATTACGACAAGCTGATAGACAAGTTTGGTTGCCAGAGGCTCGACCAGTCGATGGTCGATCGTGTTCAGAGACTGACTTCTCGTCCTCCTCACGTCTTCCTCCGACGCGGCGTCTTCTTCGCTCACCGGTTTGTATTTCAGCTCGCTCCTGTTTTGCCGATTAACGTTTTCTTTTTGCATATACTGGGTTGTGTTGAAAATTTCTATCTTTGGTTGTTTCAATTGGGAGATTAGCGATTTCAATGAGATATTGGATGCGTATGAGAGAGGGGACAAGTTCTATCTGTACACGGGACGAGGACCTTCGTCGGAAGCTCTGCACTTGGGGCATTTGATTCCTTTCATGTTCACCAAGTGAGTTAATTTCATAACTGAAGCTGATGTTAGTACCTTAAGAATTAGGTTCCTGGGTAAATGCGAGGACGCTTCGATATGCATTGCAGATACTTACAAGAAGCTTTCAAGGTTCCCCTCGTTATACAGCTTACTGATGATGAGAAATGCATGTGGAAGAACTTATCAGTGGAAGAAAGCCACAGACTTGCCAGAGAAAATGCAAAAGATATCATTGCCTGTGGTTTCGATGTATCAAGGACTTTCATTTTCTCCGACTTTGATTACGTTGGTGGGTAAGTCATCACCTTCGAGTCTTTCAAAATCTGGATAGCTTTTTATCTTTTATTCTGCTGTCTTTGCTCATATGATACCTTCACATTGAACCCCGTTTAGCGTACGAGATGATCTTCTAGTTTACATCATACTTTATGTGGCTGATCGTTTGCAAAAAAACTTTTGTGCAGTGCTTTCTATAAAAATATGGTGAAGGTTGCCAAGTGTGTCACACTTAATAAGGTACCTATCTTTTACAGTTTTACTTCTCCTTGGATGGCATAATGTGGTACCAACTTTATAGTCCTGATTTTCATCCGATAATTTGTGCTAGGCTATGGGGATCTTTGGTTTTACGGGTGAAGATCATATTGGAAAAATCAGTTTCCCTCCTGTGCAGGTATGTCCTTTTCCACATAGGTCCGTCCGATACCTGTAAATATGTAACAATTGTGCCGATGCTATAAAGGATGCAATCTCTCATAGGTGGGCTGTCATAGCACGCTTAGCTTCTTTCTTAATGGATTAATGCTTTCCATACAAAAAATGCTTCTTTTGAGCAGCGCCTGTCCTAAATTGTTTGATTTTATGAATTGCAGTTAAGTTGAGTATGTCATACCTTTATTAATATATTATTTCAGGCAGTTCCGTCTTTTCCAAGTTCTTTCCCGCATCTGTTCACTGGAGAGGAAAATCTCCGTTGCTTGATTCCTTGTGCTATTGATCAGGTGTGCCGTCTTTTTCAATTGGATCTTAACCAGTTTGTTTTTTGGAGGGCGTAACTTCTCAATGGAATTCATAAAATTTTGGGCTGTGAACCTGAGACATATGTATCAATTTGTTATGTGATTCTTTGCTGTTGCTGTGTTTCCAACGTTGGTTTCGCCGTATAACATGCCATCCTGAGATATTGGATGTGTGATTTACATGTTTGTATCAATTTCTATGTTTGGTTTGTTCAGGATCCATATTTTAGAATGACCCGTGATGTTGCCCCTCGGATAGGCTATAACAAGCCCGCCCTGATTGAGTCGTCATTTTTTCCAGCATTGCAGGCAAGCACTTTCTTAAGAATTGTCTAGTATCGGTACAATTGATAGAGATGTATATGTACCATGTATTTTTTTTTTCCCTTTTTTGTTTCTGAAAGATGAATGCTCAATAATCCCTTTTTGACAGGGAGAGAATGGAAAAATGTCTGCTAGTGATCCAAATTCTGCTATCTACGTGACCGATACTGCAAAGGACATAAAAAACAAGGTGATTTCTGAAACTTTTAATTTTTACCAACTTTGTTTCATTACATCTATGTTAGCATATCCGTTCTGGTTTCTGGCAACAACCCTGTGTTACACATATGCACTAATACCCATTTTTCCTGTTTGTGTGTGTGTTCTTCCAATCATTCGGCCCCACCAGAAAATTAAGATCTTTAGAACTGTGAGGACAGGGTATTGGAATGGAAAAGAAAGAATAAGCAACTTTGATGACTGATGAGAGCACCCGAATTTTAAAAAAATTAGATACATATGCTACTCGTACTAAGGAATGTACATAACTGCAGTCCTGTTTCCTGATTTGGCTTAGCTTCTATGAGCAGATAAATAGATACGCGTTTAGTGGTGGGCAAGACTCCATTGAGAAGCACAGACAACTTGGAGCAAACCTCGAGGTACCAAATGCCTTGTCCCTCCTTCTCGACTTATTCTGTGTTAGTAGTTTTGATTCTGCTTTTGTGTTCCTGCCACGGTCATAACCAGAATTGTGAGTTAACTAAAGAACAGTATGAGAGGTAGTTTTTTCGAGTTTAGGTACCGAAATCCATATTTTATTGGGAAACTATCAACCTCTACCTCGTATAGGAAAGATTTTAACACAGAACTCGATTGAAGCAACTAAAGGCTATGCTTGAAGATCATGTTGTATGCCGTTCACTTGTGTTTTTGTCTCATAATGGAGACCATTAAACACTGATTGCAGATTCATTTTAAACTGTTTTCTTGATACCTAATGCAAGTGATCTAGTGGCACTCATAATCAAATTTCTACATTTACAGGTAGACATTCCCGTAAAGTATCTGACTTTCTTCCTAGAAGATGATTCTGAGCTTGAACACATAAAGAAGGTATGATGCTACTTGTGTATCATAGATTATTGTGAAGGAAAAACTTACGTTAAGTAAACCCGCTCTCTGCCATACCAAGCTGACTAAAGGGTTACAATTAAACATAAATCAGTTATATTTCTTATGTTAATTATACCAAACCTTTTGTAAAAAGTAACACAATCTGAGTGGCTCAGGAGTATGGAGCAGGAAGAATGCTAACCGGCGAAGTAAAGAAGAGGCTCATCGAAGTTTTGACAGAAATGGTGGAGAGACATCGCAGGGCTCGAGCTGCGGTGACTGACGAGGTAAAACCCTTAGGGTTCAATCCTTAAGCAAAGATAGGATCTTTGAACAGATGATTAGTAGCAGCATATTCACTGTGATATATTCTGCAGATTATCATATATGTCTCTAAAACTGACCCCCCAAAAAAAAACAATTCTGCATTCTGAGTTTCAGATGGTGGATGCGTTCATGGCGGTGAGACCTCTTCCAAGCATGTTCAACTGAACTCGGAAGAGAGCCATTTGGTTTCAAGATTACGTCAAACATTTGATCTTTACATTTTGTAAGGTGTTTCAGACAAAAGTCAAGTCACATTGTACTTCTGCCTTCTGGGTTCTGATGGTGTTACAGATGATGATGCTTTTACTTGCTCCTGGCTTAGTTCATTTAATCAAAGATTCGGGTCTTCATACATACAATACAAATTCGTATTGTTTCTTTATATATTTATTTTTATATACAAACAAATGCTACACAAAATCTATGTTTGGCCTTTTGTCGGGGACGGCAGCTGTACGGATTGCCATGCGCGCATGACAGATGCAGTAACAACTCCTCTCTTTGCATACTCTAAAGAGTAAAGAAACATATGCTCTGATAGAAAATGATTATGACGAGAAAAACAAAGGGATCCGATGGACATCCTCCTAACAAATGGGTTCTTCTCCTATCCCCATGAAAGACACAGAAAGCAAAGCAGATACACAAAAACCCTAAACCGGTGGATTTGGGTTTCTGTTTCTGACATTAAAAAACGATTACTACAGCCACGCCTACGGTTCCTCTGAAAAGAAAGTCTGTTTATCATTATTATTAGTAGCCGTAGCCAGAGCCATAATCAGGAGCATAGCCACCGGGTGGAGGGTTTGTGGCCGGAGATGCGTAAACGGAGCTGTGGGTGGCGTATGGATTATAAGCTTGCTCTGCCGTCACAGCTGGCTGCTGTGCTTGCGCTGACGCTCCTGCTTCCGCCATGAAATTCTGCACCATTAATGAGGGGAAAAAACCATAAACAGCTTGGTGGTGGAATCAATCAGATTCATCATCATCGCCATCATAGCATATATGCTTTTATTAAGATGGTTATGTAACCAATCAATCACCTGGACAAGCTGCTGAGCGGTTTGAACTTGTGAAGCAGTACCGCTGATCTCAACGGTCATTTCACCAGGCACTCCCCTTGTTTCCTGAATGGTTACTGTTGCTCCACTCGCCCGTCTTATGTAGCTTATGCTTGAACCTGATGTCCCGATAACTGCGTCAGCGTACGAGAGGGGAATCTGCATTTGCTGTGTCACCTGCTGAAAACCCGGGCAAAAAACTGTCTTTCTTCCATTTCTACATGAGAATAGAACTGCTGTGAAGTACAAGGAAGAAGGCAGTAGTAGTAGCTGACCTGAGTGACCATAGAGGGTGCTGATGAAACATGCACATTCATTGGAGGCTCCCTTCCGTACGCAGATATACCTTGATGAGGCTGTTTCTCCATAGGAGGAGGTCGCATTTCGGGAGGGTAGTAATTGTCAACGTGCCTCGGAGGCGGTGGCATATACGGAGGAGGGTTGTGCCCATAACCACCTGGACCCCCACCAGCATTCAAAGGAGGACCTTGAGGTGGACCCCACGGCTGGTGCTGAGGCATATGATCCATCTGCCGTGTCGGCTTCTGCATCTGTTTTGTAAGAGAACAGTTACATCAACAAGAGTCCATATATCCGTCGTTCATACGGATAAAAAGTGGTGGCCAGAGCTGTAGGTGACCTGATTTTCGAACAATGGGATAATGCTACGATCCACCAAAAACTTTCGGAGATGCAATCCGATCAGCTCCAGGGCTTTATGCACGCTTGATGGTTCGCCCACAACTTCAACCACCCTATCGTCTTGAAGAGCAAAGACAGGCAAATCCTCTACAGAAATCCAATTCACAATGCTTAATGAAGAGAAGTAGCCCCAACAAAAGAAAGATGGTGGAACTATATGGTCGGGCGAAGCTTAGAGGCAATATTTGAACATAAATAATGTCAAAACCACAAAGTAAGCATCGATTTTGATTCTAGAAAAATTCAGACTAGAATTGCTAAAGAAAATCAGAGTGTTAATATTAGGAAACAACTCAAAAGAGGTTTGATTGGATATAATAACCAATCCTTCTAATGCAAAACACTTGTATACCTAAGCTCTCAGATGCAGCAATAAAGTCACGAAGAAAAAAGGAATCACTGCTGATAACAACAGTTTGATTTAAAACCGCGTTTCCGCCACTCCATGTTCAATATAGGAAATTATCAGTATCAAGTCACGTGACAGAAATAGTCCACAGACGACAGAAACCAAAAAACAATACAAGTATGAGAGACTTCAAAAGGCGAAAAAATTGAGAAAAATATGTTAGGTTAAGAAGGAGACCTGAACCAAGAACTCTGACAACACAACCAGAAGCTTCTTGAATAGCTTTAACGGTTGCTCCCTGTTTCCCTATCAAACTTCCAGCCTGAGCTGCTGGGACTAGTAGCCTTGTTGAGACCTTAGAAGGTGGTGGGGCTTGAGAAGGATCACCATCCAAACCATCAACAATCCTTCTGTGGACTCTCAAAAGGCCATCCATTGCTGGAGGTAATGACGAATCGGGTTCTTCTTTAGCAGAGACCATAACCTGCAGACAAAAACATACAAGTAGACAAGATGACTCGACGAAAAAAGCTTGGGACTTGTTATCTTAATCTCTGCAGTTATCGTCGCATATGATGGGATATTTCTCAAAAGCATCAGACAAATCTACTAAAGAAGAACAATCTTATACGCAATTCAACCAGTTAGATGTTTATTTCTTTGTTGTACCCTTAATCAGAAGATTTTGCCCACAATGAATAGGTCATATACTAAGCCGAAGATTGCCCACAATGAGTAGCCATAGGCAATCTTCGAGACATTATAGAAGTTTTTAAAGAAATCTTAGGTTGATTCCCCACTTGGTAGACGGATGATTATCGTTTAATTGTTGCTCCATGTAGAACATAAGTCAAAAAACTCATTGTCCACATAGCGTAAGACCCAGTTAAGCAGGTTCCAGCATGCTGCAGAAAGTCTGTGGCAAGACATCAATCATCCAGGTACTGAAGTTACCCGAGAAAGTGCAGCGCTTCATCAAACTGATGTTTGTGCAAGAAGGATATTCCCTATTCAGATAAACCTTATCACTTTGTAATGCTCAAGGCTGATTCTTTCCATCTGGCTTTGATTCTTCATTGGGGACCTTACCCGTGATTGATTCTTTTGCCATATAACTTGCAAGATGGAACCTGCACACATTCATGGCCGTCACAGCAATAAAGGGAACTGTACTCATATCTTATCAATTTCCTTGATTATCTTCCTCCTTTCACTTGACGAAACTGATAAGTATGAGCCTACCCATCACCATACTTTGACAGTGTGCTAATTAAGTTCCTAAGATCTTTCAAAATAATACAGTAAACAGTTTTCCAAGACTTTCGTAAAATACAGAATCTTAACACAGCAATTTTCAGAGGTGAAGAGTGTTATCAATATTTATGAGTTAAAAAATTTCTGGACCTTTTCTTGAAATTTTTACACGAATTATAAAGCAATTAAGGGAATTCTATTACTTGAGGTTGCCTACCTAAATGATTTAGGTTAATTACCAATAATATATGTATTCCACTATATCACCTCTTTTATCAAGAGGTTTTTAGTTTTGTTTTCAAAACCGTTATCTGATTCGTAGCTGCAACACACATGCAATATATCATATATTCATATGTGCACCCAAGACCAATTAAGCAGAAAATTGTAAAGATAATCCACAGGAAAAAGCATATTATATCTTCTGAAAATATTTGTGCCACAACATTGTAGGAACCTGTACCAATAATTGTCTAGAAAAAATATATATTTTAAAACAAAAATACCAATTAATAGAAAGCAAAGAAATGTATAAGCTAAAAGTAAGTGACAGAGTCTCATCTTCTAAATAACACAAAATGTAAGGGCAGGAAAAAGATAAAAGACTTACAGCTCTTTCTGTTGTGCCAGGAGGACCATCCAGAATCTTAATCCGAGCCCGTGTCTCCTCAACTATTTTCTTAATGACATCCCCTTTACGCCCAATGATGCTGCCAACTTTCTGTGCAGGAACCAACATGCGAAACACAGTCTCTCCAGGCCATCCAGGCCACCTCTTCTCCTCACCCCCAACTACTGACCCACCATCATGCTCTGATCTCCGCTCAAACTCGACGTGCTCAGGAATG
>NW_010966542.1:395107-439859 GCF_000463585.1 Tarenaya hassleriana
AGGAATGCCTTCCTGATCCGCCACTTCATCTTGCACTTGGTCGCCAGCCTGATCTTGTGCTTCACCTTCCACCTGATACTCCGCCTGATCTTCAGTTTGATCTTGCAACGGATACTGCTCTTGATCTTGTGGCTGATACTGCAACTGATCCTGTGACTGATCTTGTACTTCTTCAGGAGCCTGATCCTTCACCTGGTATTGTTGGTAATCTAACTGATCTTGATCCTCATACTGCTGTGGTTCAAGAGTCTGATCTTGAACCTCGTATGGTTGGTGGCCAAAGGTCTGATCATGCATCTGGTACTGTATCCCATTATGCACCTGATCCAATCCTTCATCGGGCACCTGATCCCCATTGTGCTCAACGAAGCCCTGCTGAGGTTCGGCTTCAGCCATGTGTACACAGCTGAACTAAAATTTTCCGACCAGATAGAGACATCAGCACAGTAACGTGTCGAAAAAGTAACAAATACACATAGATTAACGGTAAAAAACGAGGGAGTAAAAATCAAAGGAGAGGAATGCATCACTACTAGCGAACAAGAAAGCACATAGAAGGCTGATACGACAAGGAGACCGCAGCAAAAAATAAAATGACAACTTTGTCTCCCAGAAAAGATGCAAATCGGTTCTATAGGTTATCCTCAAAATTCTTCCAACGAAACGTACCACACAATACAAAACACAGGAATACCTAAGCATGCGACTCCATTCAGGCCTCGATGAAACTAGTCTCAAGCAACAGAAAACACGAATCTGCACAACATAAGAACCCAAAGAACGTAACTTTGCGTTGCCCTCCGACAGGCAAACAAAGCCTCGGGCATAGGTAAATAAAAAAGGTCAATATCGTGGCCCATAAGAACAAGCCTACTAAAAATCCCTAAATAGTTCGACAAGCACACATACCCAAAGATTCACAAGATGCTAACACAGAAATGCAAAATGGCAGGTGTTTCGGAGAGTCCGCTTTAGGGTTTATCATCAGCATGAGAATTAACGTGAGGACACAGCAAAAATTCAACCGCAACCCTAGAATTACCAGAACGAAGGAAGAGAGAGCCGCAAAGCTTAGCAAGAGCACAATAAACTTACATGGGCTTGAGATTCAAGGGTGGAGAGGAACCAAAAAACAAATCGCTTCGAGGGTTTCTCTGGAGAGAGAGAGAGAGAGATCCAGCTCTTCGATGGGGCGAGTGAAATTATCTTAAGATCGAAGAACAGCGGAAAGCTTTCTTTATTTTATATTTAGTCCCTGATAAATTCTATATATTCTATTTTGACCCCTAAACTATTACGTACTAATGGGCCAATAACTGTAGCCCATTGAGGCTAACCAGTGTATTCGTGTCCGAGTCCAACAAAAAAGTGTCTTTAGAACAATTTCATTATGTTTTCTAGTTCATGTTTTGTCTCCCTCTTTTTTTTTTTTTTTTTTTTTTTAAAAAAAAAAAGATATCTGCATGAAAATAGCAGGAAAAAAAACAACAACAATACAATGACGGGCCGAATGAACTAGCCCCGCATCTTCTGTATCGGATTTATCACAAAAAAAAAAAAAACAAAGAAATTCCAAAAAATAATTGTCCTTTTTTTTTTCCTTTTTGTTGTTGTGTGAGGGGGTCTCTCTCTTCTTTCATATGTAATCGACCTCGCTGTGGGAATTCTTCCAGTGTTGGAATTTTTCTGTAATCATTCATCGCCCTCTTTCGCGGCGGCTTCCGGTGTATCTGCCTCCGCCGCATCCGCCGGGGGGTGTCATCAGTGAATCAAACTTGTCGGATTTCCCCAGCACAATCTCAATCTAACAACAAATAATCAGTAAGCATTTGAACAGCGATTAGCAAATTCACAATGCCACAGAAACTTATACCTTGGCCTTCTGAACTATTCGCCCTTTGTTCTCATCTTTCATTCCCACTGTGGATGTAAGAACTTCTACTTCCCACAAACCCAGAAAAAAAAAAAAGAAAACAAGAACAGTCAAGTTTTCAGTGAAGAATGATGTTTTCTTGAGGATGTATATTGTGAGAAAGGGTATGAAGTTTTTCTCACTTTTCTCGGTGGCGAGTCCGTTGTTCTTCAAGATCTCTGAGATTGTAACCACCGTCGTGATAGCTGTGGAAAAAAAACAATAATGTTCATGAAATTGCAACACACGTATACACGCACGCTCATTTGTATGTATATGTGTACGGGAGAGACTGGGTTTCAGTAAGATATACCCATTCCAAGTGCAGAGAGTTCAACCTCGTTGTGCTGCTGAATGTACCTCTGCATTTTATGTAAACATTCAAGAATCAAACGAAATGCTTTCGAAACTTTTGAGGATTTTCGCAAGCGAACGGCTCATCAAACGACAGAACCGTCCTAAACATTGATCCTGACTCGATCGTATTCCATTTCCTCGGGATAACGCAACGCAGCCCTCGATCGAAGAATCAAATACTAAATTACGATTTGATATCTGTCGTTTCATCAGTTCTATGGGCGAGAAAACAAGCCAATCTCTCTGTTTCACTATCTGATATGAAAAACACTTCGATGTGAAGTTTCATTCAGCAGATCTCGCTTTTCTGTGAGCGGATCAGTCAGAAATTTGAAAAGAACTTCGAAACGACTAAACACCGATTCGAACGGAAATAACGCGATTTACCTTGGCGAGATTAACGTAGAAGAACAAAGGTTTCTTGGTGTTGGACACTTGGATCCTGTTCTTCTTCTGATTCTCCGCCGCTACGACGTTGCTATCCGCCGCTGGTGCAGCCGGTGCCGGATGCGGTGTCGCAATCTCCATCGCCATTCTCAATCGCTCTCTCAGTTCTTACTTCTTCTTCTTCGTCACTGCGGTGCCGATCTTATCGTTCCGCTTCTACTTTCCCTACCGTTGCAAAATGAGTTTCTCAGATTTTCTCGGAAGCGGGAAAGTTCGCTGATTGGTTTCTGGGAAAATTAGAGAACCGTTAGGGAGGAGGAGTGGCGTTTAAATAGCCGAGTGTGGACGCGATGGTCCGTGAACCAATGAGACGCCGATGCGTGTTCGTCGCCTTCCAGTTCGTTGACCGGGTATAGAGCGAATGACGGAACACCTAACTACGATATTACCCCTATATCTCCACGTTATTTACATTTTTCGCCCTTTTTCATAATGGGCCTGTTCCCTTCTTACGGGCTTCTCGAGAGTTCGCTACAGTTACTTGCACAACAAGCAAACCCTAGTAAATGGACGTCAGTGCAGATCAATACAAGCAAGGAAGCTGAGACAGATGTAGCAAAAAAACCACTTTCCAACTGTAAGAGAACATGTCAAGATTCTTGTCTGGTTATGGCCTAATCCGATGACCTAAGATGCTAGATAATCTGACTCGTGTTAAATCGAATATACAGTTTTCAGATCACGGCTACATGCCCGGTTCCTTCTCTTCCGGTCCAGGATCCCTCTGAGTCAGACGAATATACATTCGTCAGGTGTGAGCAGATTGTGAGGACATCAATCTTGAATGGTTATGCTCGCCTTCGTAAGTCACGATTAGCATCGAAGGTTCATCCACGCATCGCTCGACGTGCTTCCTCGCTGGACAACCTCGGACGCTGCTGCATTTGTAGTATCCCCTGCGACAGACAGAGAAACCACACTTTTCAGGGGGGAGGGAACCCACCAGGTTTTTGATGAATCCTGGAAATTAGGCTATCAACATTTGCTGGATTTAGGGTTTAAGTTGTATCGATGTTCCTGCTGGACAAACGTATATACCTCGGGTGTGGAGAGCCTTTTATCGGCTTCTGCCCGTATTTCCTCCATGAATACTCGTCTGGGGGTATATCCGCAATCTTGTTGCTGATGGCAGGCACCTTGATTGATCGCTTTACCCTTAGTTTCCTGCAAGAACAACACCAAACATCTCCCAGGATTTTAAGAAACGGAACCGATACAGAATCAAATCATCGCCAAGATCTCAAGAAAATCGAACAACCTTTTCTTGGAACAATGGCATTTGCTCCGACTCCCGCATTTCAAGCTGCCCTCTTCACCTCTTCCGGAGCATGTCCTCCGGGAATGCTGAGATATCTGGTCAGATGACTGAGGCAATCCGATCAGGTGGAACGAGTTTCCATCATACTCAGTCACGCTACCGTCCATACTGAGAGACGATACAAACGATCCCAGCGACCGGTTTGAAGACAGGCTTGGTGTATAGCAACCGCCAGAAGCATCAAACTTGAGGTTTACGCCACTATTACTCCTGGAATACACCACTTGCTGGTGGTTGTGGATTAACTGATAAGGCGGGTTTGAGGGTTTCGGATCAAGAACCCGAAAAGCCGGAGGCTTTAGCTCTAGAAATGACTTGTTAACACAGATTTTGTGGTTGAGCGTCAATGGAGGAGGACCCAGTTTCTGTTTTGGGTCAATTTCGACAAAGGCAGCGGCAGGGGGAGGAGGTATAACCTGAAGAGGCTTTGGCGCAAGAACTTGCGTACAGACACTGCTGACGTCACTATTGCAAATGGGGCTTTCCAAGAAGATGTGTTGGGGAAGAGATGACCTAAATTTGTTGATTTTCCGAATCTTTCCGTGTCCTAACCCTCTGGTTAAGAGAGAAGCAACCCTCTTGAACCTGCAAAACGCTTCTCTCGTTTCAACCATTACGGCTTTGGGATCATTTGGTTGTTGTGATAACAAGGTGAGGACTCCATGGCAGCTCTCGACTGCTGCTTTGTTAGCAGCTTCAATCTCATCCATGTTCTTCCAACCAAGTTTTCCGACGAGAGAACAAAAAAAAAAGGAATCCTAATCTCTAGAAAACAGAAACCCCGATACCCAAATCTCTGGAAAACATATGATTCAGTGGAATAGCACCAGCCCAGAAATCAGACAGCCTGAGAAAAAGTTAGAACTTGAACCCTAATAAAAAATCTAAGGGGAGGAAACTAATCGCGACGAACACGAACTCTCCAGAGCCCTGAAAAAACTGACAAAGGAATCACCTCCGGGCATTAACGCAGTAAATCTAGCATTCATTACAGGGAGAAATAGAGATCGAGGGACAGGAGTGAAATGCAGAATATGATACAAAGATGAGATCTTTTCCAGTACCCAGAAGAGAAACTGAGCTCAGGAGCAAGAAATCACCCAGAAAATTTGGATTGCAATTTTTTTTTTTCCTTTGGGAGATGGAGGTGAGAGGTAGATAGAATTATCTTCATAGTAAGAAGAGAAAGAAAAAAAAAAAGCAAACAAAGATCACGACTTTAGCTTTTCTCCGTCTGTGGGGGAGAGGTTCTTTTACCAAAATTCCCCACTTCCATTTAAAAAAAAAAACAAAAGATGAATAATATCTGTAAAGCAATTGCCGTATGAGAAAAACAGATTTATGTCTAAGAATTAACAAATACGAGAGAGAGAGAGAGAGAGAGAGAGAGCAAGTGGAGCTTTGAGTTCAGACTTCAGAAGCGGTCACAGGGATGCTCCAATGGCGATCTCCAGCCTTCGCTTCCAAGTTAACTGTGGTTTCTTTGTGTTGTACAGGTGCTCCCGTAGTGTTCCAAGGGCCGGGAAAGAGAAGGAGGAGCTCTGTAAATCTCGGTGGGTCCCACTGCTGGACCTACTATTCACCTACTTATTTCCTAATATAGATGACCATTTGTTGAACAGTAGAATTAAATCGAATAAGATGTAATCATAATCGAACTGAATCAAAGGAATGGTTATAATTATTCTAAATATATAAAAAATTGAATCGAATTTAATAAAAAAAATAATCGAAAAAATTGGCATTTTTTTAGAATTTTTTTATCAATAAAAAGTCTAACCGAATCAAAATAAAACCAAATTAAACCGATGTAAATTTAATATTAAAATTAAATGGTTATAATTGTTTTATAACTGAAATCACCAAACTCGAATGTAACCGAAATAAATCCAAAACCAAAATGATCAGCCCTTAATTTTTACTATTTATTGAAACTCATATTCTGTGTTTGCACTTCAAAACAAATAATTTATTTGGTGAGAATAATGTGTTTTGCATGGAGAGAAAAATGGCTATCGAAGGTATTAAATGATCATTTGGTGAAAAAGTTAGCTTGATTATTTATTATTAAATGTATGATGCGGCAAGAATAAGATGATTGGCGGTTATACGAATAATCTTTAGAAATATGTAGGATTATGAGAGAAAATAAAAAAAAAACAAAAATAAAATGATTCTCTTATTATTATATGAATCTCATCGGTGAAATCATTTTAACTTGGGGATTTTTACTATGGAAATGATTTTACTATTTAGTTATCTGTTCAAATTAGTCAGAGACCTAATAAGATGTGTGGGCTAAAATCCATGATATAACTTTCGTGTATTATATATATATATATATATTGATTTTCTATCCCTTTTAAAAGAAAATCTGATAATTACATGGAAAATCTCTCCAATCGTGGGTCCACAAGTCCTATCTGGAAATCTAGAGCTCGCAACTAGGAGAATTAACGGTCCGGATAAATCCACGTGTCTAAGTCTCTGTCTTTTCGGACACGTGTTACGAGAATGTTGACCGAGCAAGCTCTGTTGTCTGTTTCCTGTTTTATCTTGAAACTGAAAATACAAAATATATTTTAAAAGTAATAAATAATTATTTTTCATCTTAATAAACTATTCAATATTGCAAAATCTTTGGACTTTTTTTTTGGTAAGATAAAATCTGTGGACTTGAGTGCTGATTTGAATATAAATTTTTATTTGTAATGTATAAAAATGCAAGTAACTTGGTAGTATAAATATTTTATTTTACCAACGAGGCCTTGGAGTGTATCGATTTTTAAAGAAATGCCTCCGCATTAGACATCGGGCCAATTTTACACTTTTAAAAATGTAATTATATTATGAATAAGAACACTAATAATTTTTGTAATCCAATATATAAATCTGCATGTGAGGAGTGTGGCCCCGAAAGAAGAGACATAGTTTGCAGGGGGGCAAATGTCTTCCACAACTCCAGCTGTTGTGTTCGTCCATCACGATTGTCAAACGATGCAATTCGGTTCGGTTCGGTTCGTTTTAAAGAATTATAAAAATATTGGTTCAACTCATTTCTTCAATTTTTTAGAATTAAATAAATCGATTCAAGACAAAAAAAAAGTGAATTTTTATTTATAATATAAAATATTATTAAATAAATAATATTTTGATATCAAATTTAGATAATAATAATAATAGCTTCTTATTTTCTGTCATATGCACATTACCCTGCTTGCATTCTTATCCAAATCTACTTGTTCACGTGAGATTTTTCTATATGGAAAATCCCAAAATAATATCTAAATTTTTCAATTTTTTCAGAAAAAAAAATCTAAATTTTATTTTTTACCAAATAAAACTTAAATTTTATAAATATTTTTTTAAAACTCCAACCGATGGTTTGGTATACCGATATTATACGTCCTAATTTATGATTTGATCGAATTATATACGTTATCATCTATGTCAATGATGACATAAATAATGATGTATAGGGTTCAGTCAAAAGTTATAAATTACTACATTAACAGTTAAATTTAAAAATTACAAATTTCATAAAGTTTAGATTTTTTTTTCTAATTCAAAGAATGAATTTAGGTTTTATTTTTAAAAAATAGATTTTAGTTTGTTTTAGAAAAACTGAAAAGTTGTACATACATTTTTTTCTATACGTACACACGTATAATGTATACTGTTCCACCACAATAATATATATATTAAAAGAATTATGATAATATTTTTTCTCTGTCTTTTCTCATCATGTTGTGTGTGTTAGGTCAAGTAGGCATGGCCAAGGATACATTCACTTTAATTTTTCTTATCGTCTTTTATTTTTCCATTTTATTCTCTTTTTTTTTATAACATTTCCATTTTATTATTGTCAATCAAAATCATCCTACGGAATAAGACTCTTATTATTACTATATAAATAAAAAATACCCCCAATCATAATTGCCATGTTAATATATATATTTTTTTACGATAGCAATCTAAAAATAATACATATAGTTTCTCACTTATTTGAATTATTCTTCGTCGCCTTTTTTGGTAAAATTAAAGTAACAAGTGCCAAAATTATACAAAAATATTTTTGTACAAAATTTAAAAGAGAAAAACGGAAATATAATATTACTTTAAAAACTTTAACTCTTCACACATTACGAGGGAGAGTACAAGGAATAATGCAATTTGGATTATTCATACAGTAAAATAATGTTGTTCTTGTCAAAATAGTCAACATATTAGGCAAAAAAGCAAAATTAAATTATGATTATGCATTTGTTTTGTCTTTTAAATTGGATATGTATCAAACCCACCATGTCTTAATTTTATTATCTTGTGGGCTGTAGCTGAATTTACTGCTATCAAATCATATCAATTATATTAACATTTATGTATATATAGAGATGGATATTCCTATGGAAAATCAAATAAAATTGAATTTAATAATATATAGTATTCCAAAACAAATAAATGTCCACTTGTTCTCTCATATAGTGTTTTTTGTTGTAATCATTCGGTTAAATAAATATTTTTACGCAAAAAATAATAATATTGTGATACATGACCAGTTAACAAATTTTATAACCATGTCAATTGAATAAAAATGGCGAGTTACCTGATTAAAAAAAAAAACATGCCGGATTCAAAAATAGGATTGATAGGACAATATTTTTAATTTGAAAAATTATTCCAATATGTGTATAATTAATCATTTATTAAAATAAAATATCAAGTGTATTGTAATTTTTAGCTGAATTGCATATCTAACATTGTAATGCATTTTTATCCAATCGTGGGACATCAATTTGGAAGTTCAAACAAAATCTTCAGCAGTATCCCCACTCACAAAGCACAACATAAAGATAATTATAGTTTATTATTTCATAAAGTAATTTAATAATAATAATAATAATAATAATAATAATAATTGTGCTATGAGATGTGTAACGCAATATATATTTTAAATAATTATAGTTGTGTCACGCCTGTGATTGTGATCGTGATTGACTTACGTGCTATGTGACAAATGACAAATTCCTAAGCCACTTTAAATCCTAGTTGATATTTTTTTAATCTAATTACGCAAATCATTCTCTTTTATTTTATTTTGTTTTCAGTAAATTCCTACGCAAATACACGTATACACCTATGCATATATATATATATATATCATGTTCTCAATTAATATGGTTAAATTTGAAATGTTGTATTTTAAAGCTTTCATGTGTATTAAGTAAATTTAATTATTTAACGTTTTATATAAACAAATTGCTATGGGTTATGAGAGCGTAAAACCATAAAGCCCAATAGTCGTTTGGTCGGGCCCATTATGTTCCATGCCCAACCTTACCTTTTTTGTTTTTCTTTTTCTTCCTTTCATAACATAGTATTTGTTTTTGTACGAAATAAAATACTAAAGATATACAGTGTTATTATTTGAATTAGGTGTCAAATTGGTTCAATTTTTCATGTCTATAAAATCTCAAAAATAATATTTTTTTTAAGAAGGAAATGTCCATATCAACTTCTAACTATGAATGTAGTACAATGTTCTTGTATTACATAAATAATATAACAGAGGAATAAAAATTACAGTTTTTTTTTTCAGTTAAGCAGCGATCCATCAAATAAAATACATTTAAAAAAAAACGGCTATATGTTTTTTCTGGACGTGAAATTACCTTATCGCCCTTTCGGATTTACAATCTGAGAGAAGATTCCACCGTTGTCGTCGGACTGGTCACTGACGTCGTGCTCTTCGCTTCGGATGCCTCCGCCGGCGACGTGGACCGCCACCGCTCCTCCGCCTCCGAAGTCATCGGAGCCCCCGCCATGGCTTGGTGTCCGATGTCGGGAACCGTCGGCTGTCTCTTGCAGCTGAAGCGCGAATTCGAGATTCCATAAGACGTCGCCCATCGTCGGCCGTTCTATTCCGCTTTCGTAAAGACACTTCTCCGCCGTGTCTGCGAATTTTGTCAGACATTCTGGATTGATCTTGCCCTTCAGGTTAGGATCGATTATATCTTCCAAAGTCCCCTTTCTCTTGCAATTCAGTGCCCAGTCTCCGAGACTCACTTGTTCTTTAGACAAGCTAGGGTTTAGAGCTGGTCGAGCACATAGGATTTCAAACAAAACAACTCCAAACGAATAAACATCCGATTTCTCAGTCAATTGTTGCCTCCTGAAGTATTCCGGGTCCAAGTACCCGAAACTACCCTTGACGACGGTCGTGACATGTCCTCCGTTCATGTCTGGTCCGGTTTTGGACAACCCGAAATCTGAAACCTTGGCGACCCAGTTCTCGTCCAGTAAGATGTTTGTTGTTTTCACGTCTCGGTGTATAATCGTGTACTTTGCTCCTGTATGAAGGTAATGTAGCCCTCTGGCTGCTCCAATGGCGATCTCCAGCCTTCGCTTCCAAGTTAACTGTGGTTTCTTTGTGTTGTACAGGTGCTCCCGTAGTGTTCCAAGGGCCATGTAATCGTAGATAAGACACATTTCACCTCCATCTTCACAGTATCCAATCAGGGACACCAAGTGTTTGTGTCTTAATCTTGAGAGAAGTTCGATTTCTGTCTCAAACTCGTTGATCCCTTGTTCTGAATTTGGGTTTGATCGTTTGACTGCCACTTTGGTGCTGCCATCTATAACCCCTTTGTAAACCTTACCAAACCCCCCAACTCCGATAACGTTGGACTCGTCGAAGTTATGGGTGCCGTGTTTGATCTCAGACAGGGAGAATCTACGGCATAAGCCTGCTGCAAGATTGGATAAGTGACTGCTGTTATTGCTCTTCCCTGAAATTGTAGATTTGGTCCCCGAAGTGTGAGAGTTTCCATATATAGGAAGCCAGATCGAGGTGTGTGAATCGTTTCCGGGGAATCTTCTTTTCCTTTGATACACCGTGAAGCACAACGAAAATGCTAGAACCATCGCAACTCCTCCAGCTGAACCGATGATTAAGGCAGTTTTTTTGTCATTTTGAAATTCCTTCTGAGTCGCCTCATTAGCCTGCATTGGTGATGGCTCTGGGTTCGGACCTGCAAGATTTTTCATGGAATCCATCTTGAAAATCTCTAACCCGTTAAGCTGGGAATCAAGATACTCTGGTCTAGATAACGCTGATGGAGTCATCTGAAGTGAAATCTCATTCCCTCCATTGTTGGCATCAACATACATGGCGTAATCTTTGTAAGTCGGGATACCTTTCTCTCCTGTCCACGCAATTATATCTGCAGGAGTAGGGTCAGCTTGTGCAGTTTTATTGTTGATGTAAATGTTGAAAACCTTCTGGTTGACCTTTGAAAGCTGGAATTCACAGAAATGCAGTCTCAGGATGTAGGTGAAATTGGTATCGACCTGAAACATCCATGTGAGATTTGATTTTATGTTGATATCTCCTGTCGGGCCTTGAGATCTAGCCGTCTTGTACACATCAGCTGGAGCAGTAGACACAGGCATTTTCTGGTAATCAATTCTAAACTTGTCGCTTGCTTGAAGGGTAACACCGAGGCCTGCACTGAAGATGTAAGGCGCATCGTTGTACCACGTTCTGGTTAACCGACCAGAGTCTTGGCTTCCAGGGATGTCTTGTCCACCAACATTAAGTCTGAACATTGTCTGAAGGTTAGCGGCTTTAGCGTCGGCTATCTGGTCAGAAAACCCAACAAGAACCGCAGAGTCAAACATTTCTGGCATCTCAATGACCTCAATGCCGTTTATGAAGGCAAAGCTCTTCTGGTACTTATCCGAAGGTGTAAATGTGATGCTCAAAACGTCTCTCTCGGTAGGCGCAAGAGAATATTCTCTAACCAGGTAAGCCTGCGTTAATGCCTGACATGTGATAGCAGCACTGAAATTGTTCAGAAGTGTAACATCGTTCGCCGTGACAGAGAAGTACGAGTTGGAGATGTCGAGGCCAGTGTACGTTGAAGGGTAGAAATGGAACCGGAGGTAATGTCGTTTGGCTTCTTTAACCTGGATTTCGTATGTTGCCGGAGATGTAAATATTCTGGCTGTCATGTAAGGAACTGTCGAAAGAAGTGAAGGATCTTGATAGGAAGCGGTTGCCTGAATCGAGTTTCCTGATTTGATAAACTTTGCATCCGGCTCCCATTTTCTCTTGTCTGAATCAGCCGCTGGTTCTGATGCACCACAGCTTAGAGCCAAATTCTCGCCATTTGATTCAATCGGAGAAACCAGAAGAAAAGAGAAGCATAGAAGGGAAAACAGAATCTGGGTTTTCTCGTTCATGGCTGACGCATAAATGGGTCGAACCTCTGGCATACAGAAAAACGAGAAAAGCTTACTTCTTTCGCAAGAAACAAGATTTGGAAGGTTTCCCTGTATGTCTGTCTGAATTGCCAGCAGACAACTGGATGACTGTTTTCTTCCTATCCTCCGCTTTAACCATGTCTGATCGAATCCATGGAAACTGAGGACCGAACGTGTCTGGATCAACAAAAGATGCAAAATCCAGCAAATTGGCAAAGTACGTTGTCCTCCATCTTTTCTTGGTTTTTTTTCTCTTTTGCCGGTGTTCTGTCAGAAAGAGAAATTGATGTAGTTAGAAACCTATGGAGGAGAAAATATCCTGAAAATTTTGACCAAACAACTTAGGAAGGCTAAATTTGGCATATGGTTAGAATAGTAAAAAAAGAAAATAGGAAATACTAAGGACCTTTTTTTTTAATTGGCCTTCACAATGAGATGTTTCAAAGTTTCATATTATTTTAATCCAAACAAAGAAATCGATGAACAGATAATATAGATTGCTGGAAATTTTCATGTTATAGACTGTCGGATTTATTTTTAGGTGCCTCCAGTAAAATGCGGATAACCATTCCTTCATGTGAGAAATTAAGAAACTTAAGTCTTTATTACGTTGTTATTTGTCTATCCAGGGCCAAGAATCTAGGAGAGTCCCTTAAACCAGAAATGAACAAAGCAAGCTCCTACTCATCAAATTTAACTATGGAGGAGAAAAGCTCGACCGAAACCAATGGTGTAAACCCCAGAAGGATTCTCCTTAGAATTCATCTGCTTTGGGTTGATAAGCTAGAAGATTAGAAGAACTCAAGTCGTAAAAGAAAGGCTTTGGTGATGAACAAGAAGGAGAATGGAACTATCGGATTTTGTTGCGACTCGCCCCCGACTTACCTGTTATAGTGATAGGAGAGGCTGAGGTTACTTATTCTCTGTCTGAAAGGAAGAACACAGAAACGAGAAAGACGGGTTTTGCACCACAAGGTTAAAGCTTCTCAAACCCTAACTTGCTTTACAAGTCACTAGATAAAAAAAAAAAAGCAGCTTCCGATCACTCAGCTTTGTATACACGTCTTGTGAAAAAACAAATGGGGAGGAGAAGAGAAAAAGGCCCGAGCTTGACAATCTTGCCAACTCCTTCGCCTCCCGAGTCTCAGCACCATTGGCTTCCTACAAATCTAAACAATAGTGGTCAAAACAATCATCAGTATCACTGATCAGACATATCTAATTGATATTAACCCTTTTCATTACTTGGAATATTTATACAATATTATTCCACTGTTCTTTTTAATGTTGTTTTTTTTTTCGTTTCGATGAAAATATTTTTTTTATGCGTGTATTGTTTTTTTCTTCTTCTTAATTAAACTGGAACTGGTAATGGGCAAAAAATCAAAGTTCGGGGCTTCAGGTGATATCGGAAAAGTAAAGGGCTCAAGTTTGACAAAAACAGTGATGATGGGGCATATTTATAAATACTAGAAAATATAAGGGGTAAAACCAAATTTAATCGAACTTAAAACGCCTGTGGAGCGTTTTTGTCTGCTCTAAACCCTCAGAAACCTCCGAAGAGCAGGAAGAAGCAAGCAGAAGTTTCTTCAGTTGTCTGATACAGACACAACCACAGTGCGATTGTTTTTTCCTCCGAAGAACGAACGCAAATTTTCTCTTCCCCTTTTTGTTTTAGTTTAATATCTGTAAAAAGAAGGAAATCCAGATCAGGGTTTCATCATCCCATCCGAGAAACCAGCTGCTAGGGTTTCTGAGCTCGTCAATCTCATAAGTCTCCATGGCTGCTCCCGATGCTTCTGCTGCCCTTGCTGGTTCGCTATCTTCCCATTTCTTTTGGGTCATTTAAGTGTATTAGTGTTTATCTGCTAATGTATATGAACTCGAGATTGCTTCTGGGTTCTGTTAATTTTCTGCAATTGGATTGATACGAGGAAGAGATTCACGTCTTCTTCTTGTTGTTGTTTTTTTTTTTAACTTTTTCCCCTACGACTGTTTTGTTACGCCTCTGCTCGTGCTGTGATTGGAACCTCAAATACCCTTTTCGTCGGTTTTTGCATTCTTTTAACATAACGTTGAGCATTGGCTCTGACTTGTGTCCTAACTTTGTCGATTTTTTTTTTCTGTGAATTGTCATGTTCAAGAGAGGGAGAAAGTTCAGCAATTTCTGAACGCAGCTTATACTGGGAATCTCGATTTCCTCAAGAGTGAGTCCGAGATTGTGTCTTTTCTGTTCATGTTCAATGCTCGATAAACTGGGTTCTAATCTGTCTGATACTTGTTTGGAACAGAGGTGGCTAAGCAGCTCGATGACGGAAAGGGCCTAACGAAAACGGTGGAGAGTATAAAGGACGCGAACAAAAGAGGTGCACTTCATTTTGCCGCTAGAGAAGGGAGAATAGAAGTATGCAAGTACCTCTTAGAGGAACTGAAGCTTGATGTGGACACAAAAGATGAAGCTGGTTTGCCCAACACTCTTTATGTTCCATTTTCAAACTTACAAATATGAAATAATTTAGGTGGCAGTCTCTTGGTGGGTTATTGGATGGTGCTTACGATTTCCTTTGACTGAATATAGCTGTTTAGGCATGGTTTTTTGTCTTTTCATTGAATGATCCAGCTTTTGCCATTTGTTTTTATGTGAAAATTAGATAAGCGGGATTGTTACTGTTATGCAGGGGATACTCCTCTTGTTCATGCTGCCAGGCAGGGACATACTGAGATGGCTAAGTACCTTCTGGAGCATGGAGCCAACCCTAATATACCGAGTGAACTAGGAGCCACCGCTTTGCATCATGCTGCGGGAACAGGTTTTGACCTCTGCTAATATTTTTTGTTTCACTTATCAGATCATTAAACATTTCCTTTTCTTTTGTTCCCCTGCAACTGATTGCAATGCAGGGATAGGTATTACAACCATATCCCTGCATAGTACGGTGCTGCATAACCACTGGATATATGTATATGCCAACACCTATATATGTATATATGTGTGTGTGTGTGTGTGTGCATGTATGAGGAAACTGTCTAGCTGAGAATTTTGTTGTTTTTAACTGGAAATAGCTTCCTCTGAAAATTTCTTTCTTATTGCACTTCTTTATATGGTAACAATTTTGAAACTTTCTTCACTGACTGCTCATTTATTTTCTTGGAGTTCCCCTTGGAAGATTCTTATCCGATTGATATCTTTGTAACAGGAAATATCGAGTTGCTAAAAGAACTGCTTTCCAGAGGTGTTCCGGTTGATTCACAAAGTGATTCTGGCACATCGCTAATTTGGGCTGCTGGCCATGACCAAAAAGATGCCGTTAGAGTATTATTAGAGCACCATGCTGACGTAAGCTCTCATTTCTCGATTAGAATTTCCAAATCATATCCTACAAGCCCTTTAGTAAAGTTTCTCATTTCAACATTCTGCAGCCTAATGCTGAGACTGAGGATAATATCACACCGTTATTGTCAGCGGTGGCAGCCGGTTCTATAGCATGCTTGGAGCTGTTGGTTAAGGTTGGACTTCTTCCTTAGCTGTCTGTAAGCTTAACGAGATTTTTCTCTGCATATAGGCAAGTTTTAGACCTCGCTAAGGACATTTGATGTATCCCCTTACTGTGTTTTGATAGCCTTTTTTTACTACTTAAGGAGAAATATCTATGCCTTTGAACTAAAAAAACAGGGACTAAACTTTTGATTATGTCCATATACGTACAGGCGGGTGCCAAAGCTAACATTTTTGCTGGTGGCGCAACCCCATTGCACATTGCGGCTGATCTTGGAGATCTTGAATTGATAAAATGTTTACTTAAAGCAGGGGCTGATCCTAACGTGAAAGATGAGGTAAGATCACTGTAAAATCACTCATTTCCAAATACCACTTCTTTTTTCTGGGTTTGTCATTTGATCCACATGTAACTTCTCTAGTTTCTCGAAATGTCCGTGACCTTCATCGTGTTTGCAAGTCTTCATATCCTTTCTTTGTATTGATCTATGGATTTTGGAGAAACCTAGTTGGAAAACGGGAAAAAATTGGGGCTACCTTATTAAGCTTTTTAAATGGATGGTGATTCTTCAAAAATCTGCAGGAGGGTCAAAGGCCGATAGATGTTGCGGCTGCAAGAAGCAACCGGAAGATTGTCGAGATCCTCTTCCCGTTAACATCAAAACCCGAGTCGGCTTCTGATTGGACAGTTGAGGCGATTCTCGCAAGCATGGATTCAGAATCTAGAAAAGAACCGGTAATAGATCTTGCCATAAGATCTCTGCACTAGAATTGAATTATTCAACCTTCATTGCGTCCAGGTATGTCATCAGTCATTTCATCTGAACTCAAAACTTTTTCAGGAACAACAATCAAACAAGGCTGAGGCAATATCCAAGAAAGATATTCCCGAGGTGATTCAAACTCGATTACCAAGCGTGTGGTTTGGTTTCAGAACTATACATTACCACCTTTTAGTCATCCTCAAGAATTTAGACTACTTTAACTCTCACAGGTCTCTCCAGAAGATAAGGCAAAATCCGCCGAAGCGAAAGAAAGAGGGCAAGAAGCCTTTTTCAGAAAGGATTTACAGACAGCCATAGATGCCTACACACAAGTATCCAACCCTAGATCCCTTTACATCAAAACCCACCTGAAGTAACCCAGAAAACATCAGATAAAGATCATCACTTTGTACTCAATACCTTTTTTTTTTGTATTGATCTGTGCACAGGCAATTGATTTTGACCCGACGGATCACACATTGTTCTCCAACCGAAGCCTCTGCTGGTTGCGGCTGGGACAGGCAGAGCAAGCATTGGCCGATGCCAAGTCCTGTCGAGAACTGAAACCAGACTGGCCCAAAGGCTGTTACAGAGAAGGAGCCGCACTGCGTTTGCTTCAGGTCGAGCCTTCTGTTTTATTTGTTCCCTTCTTAAAAAAAGACTGGATTTTGAAATAACCCAAATCACGAAATTGTGACCGAGTTTCTTGATGAATCACCACCAGCGGTTTGAGGAGGCGGCCAATGCTTTCTACGAGGGCGTGATGCTCAATCCTGAAAGCAAGGAGCTCGTCGATGCTTTTAGGTTCGTCCGGACCACTGACACAATAGATGTTTCTCATTGCATCATATATTTATTTTTTCCGACGGCTGATTTTCTCTGCAGGGAAGCCGTCGATGCTGGTCGGAAGTTTCACGGGACTGACAAGGCGAACTCTTGATGGTTTCTTGAGAATTTAGCCGGGGAAAAACAAACAAAGAGAGAAAGCTGGAGAACAGAAAAAAGGAACAAGTTATGTTTTGTCTCTCTGCTTTTGCTCCACACTTTCTACACAATTTTTCCATGTCGTGTTTTTTCATCTTCTGATTTTTAGGAACAAAAGGGGTGTTTTTCTTTTTCGTGGAATTTTGGTTATAATATGTTGAAATCGAATGTCTCAATTCTCTTTGGGAATTCTTTCTCCGTTGGATTGGGAATTTTGTTTTTGGTAGGAGAAAATGCTAATTTAAACTAAGATTAATAGAATTTGTGATGATTGAAATTAGATTTAACTTTGCAAGTAAGTAAATATGTCAATGGAGTTGTATATAGTAGCAGTATATACCTACGTAGCTTTTATATTTATAATAAATATAATTATCTTTATTTGGTCCTCCAACTATAAATTCATCTTTTTTTTAACATTCAATTCCAAGGGTCATTTATTTCTTGAAAAACTTTGACAACATAATTATACAAAGTCCCGTGTACGCGCGGTTGTTTCTCTTTCTTTCTTCTTCTTCTTCTTTGTCATTATTATTATTATTATTATTATTATTATTATTATTATTATTATTATTATTATTATTATTATTATTATTATTATTATTATTATTATTATTATTATTATTATTATTATTATTATTATTATTATTATTATTATTATTATTATTATTATTTCAGCAGTTGACGAAGGAGTAGTTGACGATGAGGTGGCCACGAGCGTAACCCTGACCGTTGGAATCAAGCTGTCGGAAAACGCCCTCGTCCAAATCCAAACCGCCGTTGCTGCACTGATCCACTATTCTCACCGTCGCTTGCGTTCCCGTCGCCGTGTTTGTCACCTGCGTTTGCGTTTCCACATATCTATTAGTTCTCTCTTCCGTTCGCGTCGTAAATAATAAAACCCATATATCACCAAAATTTATCAAAATCATTTTACGGATATTTTCAGTATCTTAAAATACACATCTAATCTATGGTGCTTTTATATATATGCATACATATATATATAGTTACGTGAACGTACCCTTAGGCATTTCCCACAAGAATCGCGACCACGTGGACCAACCGGACCGCAGAACGCGGTCCAACTGTAACGCTGACGCCACTCGAGCGGTTTGGTGCCATCCCACGTCGAGCAAAACGCACTCACTCTGTAAAGGTCCCAACCGTTTTGGGAAGGATTGTAGAAATGGTAAGTCGCTCTTACGTTAGACGCGCTTTGGGCGTTTGCTTTGGCCGCAAACGCACTTATTACCAACACCACCGCCACCGCCAACACACATACGCCACCACCAAGTCTCCCCATTTTTTATTTATTTATGTTTTTCTTATATATATATATATATATATATATATGTTGTGATGGTTTGTATAATCAAGAATCGGGCATCTTATTTATACTGAATATCTTATTGCAAAATAACTGAACCAATCTCTTGAAAAGTCTGGGTTTTTTTTTTCTTTTCTTACTTGTCTTTGGTTTTTTAATTTTCCGCGTCTCTTAAATTATCATAGTCTTAGGTTAAGCTTCTTAATTATCCTTTGTTTAGAAATTTCCATGCCTATGCATATTATAATATATGTATATGCATGTATATGTATATGTATATGTATATGTATATCGAATTTACACGATATTGATATCTATACGAGGGAAACAAGAGAAAATTAATCCCTCCGTTTCAAAATATTTATAGTTTTAGGTTATTTTCCATGTTTCAAAATATTTGTCATTCTATATTTTCAAGATATTTTTTTACAATAGTTTCCAATTTTATCCCTATCAAATTTCAAAAAATTATTAATGATAACTATGTTTTTATCATTAAAATAAAGATCGATATATGTGACTTTTTATCTTTTTTCTTAAAAAAAATGTGAAATAACCTAAAATATCAATTATTTTGAAATGGAAGATTCATGGAGGATCCTCCACCGACACATCTCCGATACTTCTTGGATTGGATCAACCAATCTAAAAACCGCAACGAGGTTACGATTAAGAAGTTGCTTACGCAAGCTATCACATACACCATTTAGATGGAAATGAACTCTCGTATTCATAGAGACCGACACCTTACTATCTACCAGGCAAGACTCAAGGTCGATCGGACCATGAGGAACAAACTAATCTCTCTCTACAATCCGAGCGCGACAGAAAACAAACTACTACAACAGTGGTATCGCATTACTTCACGTAGGAGCATGTAAAAACGAATAAAGAGAGAGAGAATCAAGAATTCCCAAATTTCATTTTTCGGGAAGAGTGAGAGTTGCAATAATCTGCTTTAATCAAATCAATTGGAATTTATTTGGTTTTATACCAAACTGGGCATATTTATAAACTTATAAATCAGGAGTCTATTATATAATTATAAATTGAATTAGTTTGAAACAATATGTTTTTTATTTTTTAATTATAATCAGATGAACCAAATATGAACTTAATTTTATGATCTCAAAATATCATTTCAATATTCTAAAGACTAAAAAACCATCTAGTTCAGTTTTGTTCTAACAACGACTAAATTCTTTTGGAGCGAGAATTTACAAAAATGGCTAATATCTATTTAATACCTAAGTCTCCGTATACATATATATGTAACATAGATGCTCCTTTTTTTTTAAATTTACATTACATAACTCGTAACATACAACACATAAGCATAATAAACCCACTCGACCGACGGAACGAGGGATGACATTTATTGACACATAGACATATTTGACCTCTCCAGGTCAACATATATTATGTGTATATATATATGATACCATCATCAGATTCAGACACGATCGATGACGGAGAAAAGGGCATTTTTGGCATCATCATCGTCACCACAGTCAACGAAAACGTAGTCAACGATGAGATGACCTCGGGGCATGCCATGTCCATCGGTGTCGAGTGCCTTGAACACATCATAGTCAAGAACCAGTCCTCCCATTCTACATTCGTCCACTATTCTCACCGTTACTTGATCCTTCGTATCCGTATTTGTCACCTGCATATATACATACACCCATGCAGTCGTATATCTCATATATATATATATATATGGATATATATGAAAACAGAGTGCACCTTATTGAAGGGATCGATAACCATTTATGAAATGTTTAAAATCCTTATATTGGAGGGATAATTAACCATTTACGAAATGTTTTTGTAACATTTCTTCGTTAATATATCATAAGACATTGTTTTTGTCACTAAAAAAATATCTTATACTATAAATAACAGAAAGATTGCATGGCAATGAAATACAAAAACGGAACGCAACAACAAAGGCATCAAAACACATACCAATTGAAAAGTAATTGGAGAGCCTTTGAATTCGGACCGAAGGTACGTGTCTTGGTTACGCTAATTCTTACAATATATACACAAATGATGCGTAATTTTGCGATGGGTATCCTACCTTTAAGCACTTGCCGCAAGCCTCTTGACCTTGAGGGCCGACAGGGCCACAGAAGGCAGTCCAACCGTACTTGCTCCGCCACCAATAGGGTTTGTCCGAATCCCATTGAGCGCAGAACGCGTTCGTGGAAGCCAAGTCATAATCAATCTGCGTCGCATTATAATACGCGTATTCCGCCCATATAGTATCGGCACTTATAGTGCCCAAGTCCCCACGGTTGCTCTGACATTTACGGCATTTCTGGCCTTTGGCTTGCTCTCCGCGCTGTTCTGTATCCGCCATGGCGGCAAGGCACATGACCATGAAGATCATCGCTACCCCAATTCTCCTCATTTTCTTTCTTCTTTTCCTTAATTGTCGAGCTTATGCATGTGTGTTGCGGTTGCGATGCACTAGTGGGTTTTTATAGTGGTTTCTCTTGCGGTTGCTATGACCAAAATGCCCTTTACGTACGCATGCAATGAAAGAACTAAAACTACCCTCGTTTGTGTCCTTTTTCGCTGATTTCTAAGCATTCTTCAGCCAGTTTTCATGGATGTTTTGCATTGATGATCAATGGTTATTATTGTTATTGGGCATTGCTCTTCCTCGTAATATAATTATACATAGGGTTATGAAAATGCATTATTTAAGTTCCGGGGGGTGTTTTGGATTTTTTTTTTTTCAGAGACAAAAATCCGTGTTTGATGTTATTCGGCAAGTGGGTGAAAAGGATTTTTGTTTTGGAACTTGGGTCACGTGTCCGTGGGCGAATCTTCGCTAGATTTCTACCGTGTGTTTTTCTTTGGGGACAAATACAAAAACAAAATCTCAAATCTTACCCCTTATTAAAATTAAATCTCACAATTCACCTTAATTAAAATTCTAAAATATAAAAGTTAAGCCAAAAAAAAAGACATCATAATGAATTTTAAGTAGAAGGTTTTTTTTGGTGTAAATGAGATAGTTGAAAGTTCTTTTTGAATTTGTCCATTGATTTTTTGGGTTTAGTTTATTTAGTTTCCATTTAGTTAATTTTCAAATCTCAAAAATCTACTACCCTCCTCTAGGTAATTGAAAATCTTAATTAATGGTCACCCTAAATTCATTTTTGTTTCTTTTATATTTTCAGAGCCATTTTTTTTCTATCCCAATATTTCACTTTTATATTTATTTTTATAGAGAATATTTATCTTGTTCATATTTCAATTTTATATAATTTGTAGGTATGTACTTTTGTTATTGAGTCATCTTAATTATTGTAATATTATTTTGTTTATATCCATATATAAACAATATTTTTTGTGTATAATTTCTGATGTAGTTAAAAGTAATTTAATTTGGTGATAAAAAAATCAAATTAAAGTACCTATAACTTCGAATTTTTTAATTATGGAGAGGTTTTTAATAAATTTGAAAAAAAAAACATGTAAATGTGAATATAGAAATATGATTTTAAAAATTAAATAAATAGTAAAATTGATTATGTAGAATCGATCAATATATAATTAATTTATGTTGAATTATAAAAACTACTTTGATGTTTATTAAACAACAATTATTTGCCTAGCTAATAATTAAAATGTGAGATTTAATTTTAATAAATTGTAAAGTTTGAATTTGTTTTGTGTTTGTCCCTTTTCCCGGGATACTTTGCATTGAATCATTAACTTATTTAGAGAAAATACATATAATATTTAGTGAAATTAATGGATTTATAAGCGAGCTCACATTATGAAAATAAAAATTATAAAATAAACGAGATAAGCATAGTGTAATGCTTCCAAATTAGAATGTAGTATGATATTGTAAATAGGTTAAGATTGGATACGTTACAATCTATGTGACCACTTCACGTCTCTTTTAGGCCATCAATGAGATAACACCGTAAAAAAAAAACACGCTCAAAACGTGCGCGTATACGTGGCGTTTGATGAGAGGTAGAGAACTTGGACCACTTGTTTGGAAGGTTATCTTTAATATCTACCGTCGATTAATTAGCCCGCTTCAATCGGACGGTCAGAACCGTATCTAAACATTTTGAGGTTCATTTTTTACTATTTATGCTAGTTTAATTGGCATTATATCAAAAATACCCTTAATTTGTTATTTCTACTTCAAGACCTACCCTGGTCACATGTGACCAATGTGACCGAAATATAGTATGGTCACATTTTGATTTTTATCGATTATAACGTTAAATTTATGGTGATCACACTAATTCATTATGTTCATACCTTGTATATCTTACTAATCATTTGATTAAAACATCATAAATTTAACGTTATGAACAATGAGATCAATATGTGACCACACTATATTTCGGTCACATTGGTTACATGGTCACAAGGGTAGGTCTTGAAGTAGAAATAGCAAATTAAGGGTATTTTTGATAATGCCCCCAAGGGAAAAAAACAAAATCTCGAGATGAGAATCCTACGTCTGATGGATTATGTGTCTGATATTTTTTTTTTTAATAAATAGCTCATTTTTTTTTATTCCAAAGATATATCCTAAATAATTTTGTAAAGGATTTAATCAAGTGTATGGTAAAATTGGAGGATATTTCACCACGCAGAGTTAATATCTCGCCGTGTATATATATCAAACCTAATATAAAAATCGATTATGCATTTTTTTAAAAAATAATTAATCAAACTCAAATAATTCGAATTAAATGTAAGAAATGATAAAAAACTAAAACGAAAATGAAAATGAATATTCATGAGCGAAATGGTGGAAACTACAATAAAAATTTTGTTTCCAACTCGGCATAAATATATAATGAAAAATAAAATTGGAAAAGAGAAATTATCTTCCCACAAAAAATTTATAACGAGCCATAATTTTACATGATTTACGTGTGACGTGAATTGATAAATATGAAAGATACAATGCGTTTGTGTGTGTGTGTTACACAATTATACGAATATAAATGAACATTGGGCTAATTGATAAAAGTGAATGTTGGGCCTCAGATGGGTTAAGAAGCCCACAGGTGGACGGTGCAGGCAGCCCATTTCATCAGATAGGTTCAAAACAAAATTACTCGCACGCGCACCTGTAACGCGTGTAATACACGCTCGTATTTTTTTTTTTATATATATAACGGATGCTCCTAGTTCCCCACGTCCAAGGATCAGCATTTTTATATAAACCATTTTTTATGTAGAAATTATATTATTTTTCATAAATGGAATCAAATCCAGAATTTTAAATATAATTTTTTTACCTCTCAACCATTGGACCATCAATTGGGTGACAGCACATTTTCTTTATATTAATATTATATTATAATTATAATAATTAGAAGGAAAAAAAGGCGCATGAGAAATATTGTATTGGTCGGATGTTTGCGACCCAATCATTTTAAATAGGACTCCTCCATATATATATATATATATATATATATATATATATATATGTTTCTCGTTTTATTTTTGTCCCAAAAAAGAAGATTACTCTTTAGTCTTAATTCCATGGGCAGACACACAAATATATGTAAAATAAACATTTCCCCAAAAAATATCTAAAAAAAATGAAACTGTGATATTTATATTTTTGAACAAAATTAAAATAAAATTTAGTTTCCAACAGACAGACGACAATAATAATGGAATGTACAATTTGTGAGCAATAATTGTACCAAATTCCATTAATATATGTCTCCCAACTACTAGACATAATCCACATGGTGGCCTTATCATCTCTTCCCACATATAATATTAATTAATTTCATCCAAAATATATTAATAATATTGTGGGCATGTCCATAAATTAAATGTCAATCATATTCAATAAACTAATACAAAAAAGGTTAGAGCTAATAATGATAGTCGCAACGTACTCTAATTTAATTCCATTTTATAGCTGCAAATTAACTATAATATAATTCAAAAATTATTTTAGTAAATAAATTCCCTATTAATTAAATCTTACCATACATAAAAAAAAAAAACTCGAACAATCGATGAGATAAACAGAGAGGCAACATGAACAAAAACTATTACACATTAATATGTTCATAGTGACCGAACATAGATATAATATAACGTGTAAAAACAAACAGTTAGGTGAAACTAGTTGCTTCATCCTAACAAATATACACATTATTATATATAAAAACAAACATATTATATAAATCTATATATATGACAAAAAAAAAAGAGTGAAAAATTCGAAAGCATGACATCATCATCATCACCATTATTCATTACAGCTCAAAATCCCTGCTCGAACGGTTCCGAGCCGGTTTGGCTTTTCGGTTTGGGTCTTGGCTTTGGTAAACCGATTGGAAACCGGTCCTTTTTCCGGTTCTGTATATAACATCGGAATCTCACAAGGTCTTAGCATCTGTTCTTGCATTTAACTAATGCCCTTGGAGCTGCAGGAATTAGAAGAAGAAGAAGAAGAAGAAAACAACAACATCAGGTAATTAAGTATTTAAATGGTAACAAAAATATTCCAAAAAACTATATATTATGCATGATAAAATATTTTGTAATTGTTACAGAGTACTGACCAAGTCCAATTGCTTCAGATCCCTTCATTATCCTTAGACGTTTGCATGAATCAACAAACATCCTATAAAACAATCCAAAAGGAATATAAATTAGGGTATTGTTCGGTATGGTTATAATTAAATTATTAAATAAAAACATTTTTTTTCTTGTAAGAGAGCATCAACATTATTATATAAGAAAAAAAAAAAGACATACTCCCACGGAACATCGCCGACAAGCATCCAATCTCCATCCTTATCTTCATAAGTTGGAGCATATTCCGATCCATTCAAGAGATCGATCAGTTTATTATTCTCGTTCATAAAATCATTCATCCCTTGCTGTTCATGGTTTCCTGATCCATATATAACCCAAAAACCAAATTAATCAAATAACAGTAAATAATAATAAAAATATTAATAACTGTTTGATATGAGACAAAATAACATTAGTAATTATTCTTATTTACTACCTGAGGTGAAAGAGCTGAACATTTTGCCCAAGGCATCGGATAATTCGTGGTAGCTATTGTAGAGCTTGAGATCGACTTTTCGGAGGTAGGGTGCACCGTCCATGCTCACCTTCACGAAGGCCGCCGCCGCCGATGACGACGTCGGCTTCTCCGCCTCATCGGCCATCGGACCGGCGGCCAACCCACCACTTGCGACCTGCAATTTACGAACGCATACGATTAGATCATGTTCCAATTTTTTTTTTTAAAAGGGCTTTTTAATCAATTATTTGCATGTTATAGATCAACAAACCATCATCATCATCATCATCATCAAATATCCAATTAAATTAAGTTCGCAATCTATTGGGTTATTAGCAACCTATCACCTTTTTCATAATCGAATATATACATATACATATATTGTAACAACTTGTGACATGTTAGGATAAACATGAATAGGACACGTGCAAGATGTTGGGTGGGTGCAGTTGTGAATATATTCCCTATTTCTAATAAAAGCGAGATTCCTTATGTTTTGTACTTTTCCTCTTTCATCCCGACAGAAGGCCCAACACATCTCTCAATCGATGCGATATGCATCATTCAATCCAGTCCACTCTCCGTTTGCCATAAACAGATCTAAACGTATATCAATAATTGTGGGTATTATTATGAAACCAACCTTTTTTTTCATCTCATTTACTAATTACAATTAAGATAAACTAATTTAATTACCCTCCATAAACAATCTACACATATGGCAACAACCCAATGAAAATTAAGAAAAACCCCATAGAGTTTACCGTGCTATAATCGTTGAAATGACACTAAGGTTGTATAATACATAGTTGAGGTACTCGATCAGGTGACAAAATGGATTGTTATTATAAAATCCGAATTCGTATTATTATGCATATTATGAATTAACCCTAAAAATGGCATGAGAGAGAAAACCAAAGAGAGAGAGAGAGAGAGTAAGGAATTAGATCTTACTTTGCCGGTGGCTTTACAGTCGTCTTCTCCTTCATCTTCTCCGACCCATCCATGGAACCTGAATCCGTAGCCATTGATGAAAGGTTCAGCTTCAGATCAACGGTCTCGGAAAATCCTCTTTTTCCATTATTTTTCGCAGCTTTTTCCTCATGATCTGCCCCTGGTAACCCTAGCCTCAGCTCCGTCGCTTCGAAGTTTATCATATTTGATTCCCGAATCCGTAGCCAATCGATTTAAATGACAAGAAAAGAGCCAATATTTCAAGAACTCGCGCGCGATCGGGTGTCTTCCGGTTTTAGGGTTCTTTTCCTTTGTCGGAAAATTTTTGCATGTAAAAAACCTTAGAGAGAAAGAGAGAGAGAGAGATGTTGAAAGAAGGACTAAAATATTGGACCATGTGTAAGTATATAATATATATCCGTGTGTAATTATCTTATCATTCGTGTGTTGTGGGTTTGTATTGGTTAGACGGTAGAGATGATGCCACGTGGATTTAGGGTTTGTCGGGGGAGTGGCGTCATGGATGACGTCATATTTCCGGGAATAATTGCTTCCGAGCCAATGGACAAAAGCCTAGCTGGCGCGGTTTCCCCCTTTCCCTCCTCTCTCTCTCTCTCACTCCACAAAATTATTGTGATGATTATGTCCCTCCTCAATATAAAAATTAGCCCCTTAATAAAAAATTAAATAATATAACCCTGTAACCGTTCGGATTATAATATTTAGCACGTCAAAAAAGCATATGTTAAGGCGCATATTCATGAAAATTCAATCATATTTTGGTTGAGATGATTGGAAATCTTCTTTTACGATTATCTTGTCGGTATTTATAATGATGTCCACAGTGAAGTGTATCGTTTCTTCATATGTCGGCAGCAGAACGCTAGCACCCAATATATTACTCTTTATTTTTATTTTCTTTTTACTATATAACTAAAAAACAATTTTTTCAACTTTTGAAAATATGTATTGGAATTCATATGGATCATATGTAGTATAACAGTGTTTGGGTTTCAAAAAATATATATTTTATGTACACTAATATAAATTGGTACTTTAAATAACCCAATTCGGATAGATCAACCGTTAAAATGGAGACATAAAACGTATATTTTGTCCAGAGTTCAAATTTTAAATAAAAGAGAAGTACATGATTTATTTATAATTTTAAAATTATTATGGATCTCGGGTATATGACACCCAGTTAATTGATATCTTATATATACATATATAAATTTATTAATATAAAATTTTTCACCAAAAAAAAAAAAGAGAGGGGCAAAAGCATTACACATATTTACCCACACGTCTCTAAATTTTAACATTAGATCTTCTTCTAAATGAAATAAATAAAACATGTTTTCTATAAAATCCACAAAACAATCGATAATATTAATTTGAGAAAATAAAGTCAAACGTGAGTCAGAAAGAGTGGATTAGGATCCTTGGTAGCTAGAGGTCTATCAAAAAGAAAACCAATAATAATTATGTTGGAAATATAAATAAAGATTAATAAATTGACAGCTAAGACAAGGTGGAGCCGACATTTAAAGAGTTGTCAGCTTCAAACGTGTTTTGATTCCATGGATTCGTTTGTCCTCTATGTGGGGCCCCCCATTCAACCCTCTTTTTTTTTAAAGACAAACTATATTCTAAATGAAATATCATATTAGTTAATAAGAAAATGTATAATCAATTAATAAGTGATTAGTTTGGTATAAGAAAATTCGAATATATAGTCGTTATGAAACATTGTTACTTGCCAAAAAAAAGCACGATATCAGTTTTTTTAATTAGCAAACATTCTGTCCCGTCGAACTATGATTATAATATCGAGAATAACCATGGTTTTTATATCTACTATTCAAAATTTTAACTAATATATTGTTATTTAAGATTTGATTACAATTGGTTGGCCTGGCCATGCCATGTCCATGGTGTGGACATAAAAGCATGGTTAATGGCATTAGCACGACCGAAAAACAATAACGGTCTAAATAAATTTATTTTTAATTTTAAAATTCATTATTAGTATAATGGTGAATATGATAAAAAAAAAAACAGCGACTTTCACAAAAAAAAACAGCGAAAGCTATGTTTGACAACGACTTCGTCTTTATCTAAACAGTTTTTTTTTTAAATTTAATATAGGAATTTTTTTTACCATTGATTCAACCGATCAACTATCCATTATCCTCGACATTTTATTTTTTAAATTAAAATAAATCAAGCGGAATTAATACCCTTCAACCAAAGTTTACATGAAAATCAGATTGTATTTTATTACCTTTAAATACTGAATATAAAATATATAAAAAATTCTCTGAGTATAATATCTTTTAAATTCAGCTTGTTAATGTTTTTGTTATCCAAAATTCATGGCGGAAAACAATTAGGTAAAGCCACGACAAAAAAAATATGTCAACGGGCCCACGTGGGCCGAAAGCCAGCCAATCCTATCCCCAGGAGAAGAACGACCGTGTGGGCTTGGGCTCTACTGTTCCTACGGCGTCTGTCTCTCACAATCCAATAACATTGAGAAGACACACGTGCGCCATTTAATGCGTCGAGAAAAAGAACACATCCTCAACGGTCGTGGACTCGTGGGAAACATTCAAAGCGTGTGCCATTTCCCACGAGCAATTTCTTCCGTATATAAATAGTTTCAGATCAAAATATTATATATATTTAAAAGTAATAATTTTATCTAAGTAATTTTAAATAAGTAAACTTATTTATAAGTTATAATAATATTATACTAATACTAAACTATATTTATTTTATTTTTTACTTTTAACTAAAAATACAAAAAACATACATAAACTTTTAGTTTTTCTCATAATAATTCGGTTAAAATACAAAATTTATATCTAAAATTTTAGAAATCATCGAGCAACGGAGGCTCAACCGCCTTTATAAACATTATACACATCACTTGCACAATTTACTTTAACACATGTTAGCTCTTTCAAGAACAAACTAATCGCAAATTATAAATACCCGTATGAAATACTTTCTTATATATTTGCATATATGATACAATAAACATAAAGAAAAAGAATTTATTAATTTGTATTACATCATTTATTACATCCCATCATAAATCATTTTATTTAGTACACGTAACATTTCAATACATTGTATCATATAATACATGGTTTCATAAAATTGAATCAGTATAAATTTGATCAAATTTTCATAGTGGGTGGTTTACGATGACATCTTTGGCCAAGTACATCCTCTCCTATATGGGTTGGTCGGTTTAGGACATAACCTTCGATTCTTATGATTACAAGGTGGGATTCGACCTTCTATGAGACGAGGGACTCCAATGAACTTCACTGCTTCACAACATGTTTGTTCCCATATCTGAAAATCGCCAATAGTAGTATACATAAAACCCTATAATTTTTCTTAAATTCGCCATAACGAATTTGACAAAAGTTTAAAATAGGTTTTGTGAAGGTTAAAGAGATTTTTTAGATTTCGGATGAAGATTTTTGTAGGGGTGGCCATTTCGGTTATTAACTGAATAACCGAACCGAACCGAACCGAATAAGAGCGGAGCGGTTATTTACTTAATAACCAAGCGGTTGAGGAAGTTAAATAACCGTTCGTATTCGGTTCGGTTCGGTTAATAACCGAATAACTACGGTTAACCGAACAGTTAACCGAACAGTTATTAGATTTTTTTAATGTTTTAACTTTTACCTTCATTATTTAATAACCGAATAACCGAGGTTAATCGAACGGTTATTGAGTTTTTTTAATATTTAAATTTTTACCCTCATTATTATTAGTATTATTTTTTTATACTCCACTTTTAACCTTATATATTTCACCAAATAAACAATAAAAATGTTATATTTTTAACTTTTATCCTAATTATTGAAGTTTTTAGATTTTTTATAATTTTATTACGGGATTAATCATTTTGTGCATTAATTATTTGAATAGATATTTTGAAGTTTATGTAGGATTAATATTTTTTTTTTCCAAAATATATCATAACCGAACCGAACCGATCTAAAACCGAACTGAATAAACCGAAAAATATAACCGTTTGGTTATAATTTTATTATGCAAAAACCGAACCGAACCGAATCGAAACTGAACTGAACCGAACTGATTAAATCTATATAACCATTTGGGTATGATTTTTTCATAACCGAAATAACCGAACCCGAAATAACCGAACAGTAAACCGAACCGAAACCCGAAATGGCCACCCCTAGATTTTTGGCATATGATTCTTGTTATTTATAGTGATACTATGATGGTACAAAAATATAGTTACCAAGCAGTTTTAAGTGCTACCTCAATTCAAACGTCTATTTGTAAATTAGAATTTTCATCCAAATTTTGGTTTATTATTATTTTACTTATTATTTTTTGTTTTATTTGATAGTTCGATTATTATTTTTAAGGTAATTAATAGACTGACAGTTTTATAAAATACAAATATTCGAATGTATATTCTACCTGTTAATTAATATTCTTTTCTTTTATATTTATTAAAAAAATATTATTAAATAAATAAATAATTAACTAACTGTTATTTATATGTAATTAAATTGAGAAATTTTGATGAATGTTTTTCTTTTGAGAAATCATATATTTATAAAATAAAAATTCAATATATATATACACACACATTTATATATAGTAAAAACTTGAACATAAAAATCAAATTCATTTTTACATTATTTTAAATTTTTTGAAAAAACCTTATATAGAGGTTATATTACAAAATTTTTATTTCATATATTACATTGATTCCTAAATCCAAAATGAAAGAAAACAAAAAAATTTATACGATTGATTCCAAATAAATTTGAGATTGTAACAATGTTGATATTGATTACATTATATAGATTAATTTGTCATCTTTTTAGTTAACTAAAACCATCTCTAAAGAGATAAAAAAAATTGTTCTATATAGTTAGGAGTAACTCATTGAAGAACTCAACTAGTGAAAATGTGATATAATAAATGTATTCAACTAATTTCTTTTGATTACAAAATAATATTTACACAAAATCTTATTTATTTTGAAATCTCATTTGAATTGATTTCTCATATTGTTCTTGAAAAATATGATAATAAAGTTTCATTATAATTGATAGAAAAACACTAAAAAAGATAATTAGATAACAATTTATTAATTCAATTAATTTAAAATATACATAAATTAAAATTTATTACTTTTGTTTAAATTATATTAAATAGTTAACATTAATTTTAATAATGTTATACATGGTTCAATATTATTAATATAAGTCATTTTATTTTAAATTTAAAAACATTTTTTTAAAATTTTTGTTAACTTTTTATTTTTTTCAAAACAATTTGATCAAAATATTATATAAATTTAAAATATGAATTTTATATAAATTAATTTATATAATTAAATGTAACTATAATATATTAATCTAGACTCATTAACTAAAAAAACTAAGAAAAACATTAATAAACTTTTAGTTTTTCTCTTAACAGTTTGATAAAAAAATTAAATATTCTAGTAACAAATGATCTCTTATCTCTATAGAGATTACATGTATCACTTACTTAATTTACTTATATACATTCTTTCAAGAACAAACTATTCACAAATAACTAATACACACACGAGATAAATTCTCATATTTGACGTATATAATACAATAACCATAAAAAAAAGAATTTATTAATTTTTATTACATCATTTATTACATTTCATCATGAATCGTTTTATTTAGTACATTTAACATTTAAATGAATCGTATCACATAATATATGGTATCATAAATTGGATCAGTACAAATTTGATCAAATTTCCATAGTTGGTGGTTTACGATGGCATCTTTGGCCAATAGTACATCCTCTCTTATATGGGTTCGTCGGTTTAGGACATAACCTTTGATTCTTATGATTACAAGCTGGGATTCGACCATATCCGAGACTAGGAACTCCGATGAACTTCGTTGCTTCAACAACATGTTTGTTCTCAAACCCAAATATCGCCAATAATGTTATATAGAAAATCCCGATGATTTTTCTTAAATTCGCCATAACGAATTTGACGAAAATTTGAAATAGATTTTCTGTATGGTGAAGAGTTTTTTTTTTGGATTTAGGATGAAGATTTTGGTTCATGATTCTTGTTATTTATAGTGATGCTATGATGATATAAAAAATACAGTTACTAATTAGTTTTAAGTGCTACATCGATTCAAACGCTTTGTCTATTTGTAAATTAGAATTCTCATCCTAATTTTGGTTTATTATTTTTTTACTTACTATTTTTGGTTTTATTTGATGGTTTGATCATTATTTTTACGGTGGTTGATAATATGACAGCTTTTGTAAAATACAAATATTTGAAGGTATATTCTAATTGTTAATAAATATTCTTTTCATTGTTTATTTATTTAAGAAAATATGGTTATTAGATAAAAAATATTAATTTTTATATTTATTTAAAAAATATTGTTATTAAATAAATAATTAATAAATCAATAGTTAGTTATATTTAATTAGATTGATAACTATTTCTCTTGGAGGTATAAAAAAACTTGTGGTTCGTTACTCGATTCGATCCTATTGATAAATTTATGAGTTTAAATTTATAAATTTGAAACCCGTTTATCTATCGAATTAGGCCGATTTGATTCATATATCAAATTAAAGTTTAATTATGTGTGTATATACACATATATAAGTATATGTATCTCGAGATATTTTCATTCATCCAATATCATATATATATATTGATTATTGATTATATATTTTTTAGTATATTTAAAATTTTAGTAAAAAATATAAAAAAAATTGTATAACTTACATATTTTTTTGTATTTTAGTTATATGTTACTTTTGTATTCATAGAGTTTGAACCCATTTTTATCTCATTTTAAAAGATACTTAATATCTAATATCATTTAAACTGCGTTTGCAATTAATAAACGATATTGAGTTTGAGCGATGAAATCCCAAATTTAATATTTTCTGTTTATTCTCTATTTTATTATCAATGTTTGACACAGAATAAAATAAACAAAAATTACAAGTTAGATGGATCAAATTATCTATAAATGAAAATGGAGTGCATAGGAATCTTTTACATAATCGTATTAATAAATCAGCAAATTAGAATAAATCCCATATGTACGTTAAAATAAATATACATTCCTTTCAATTACATTTACACACGACACAATTGAATTGATGATCCCAAAACTTCACAATAGGCTGTCAATAGCCATTACGTGGACAAGTGGGACCCACTTTAACATCTCAGCATATTTGGTGGATTTTATTTACTTATTTATTTTATTTGGGGTCGCGTTCAACGTTTACGTTTTCTTCCACCGTCTTGCTTCCCAGCCCTCGTCCCTCGCAAATCGCAATCAAATCCGCTCGGATGGAGAGGAGAGCCCACGAGGGGAAACGGTGGAAAGCCCTAGTTTTGATGTGATCCTTAGTCGTGGATCCACAGGAGATTCTGAATCGGTGCTGGTGATTCTGTTCTTCGTCCGCTATGGCGGAATTAGGGCAACAGACGGTGGAGTTCTCCTCTCTGGTCAGTCGAGCCGCAGAGGAATCGTACTTGTCGCTCAAGGAACTAGTGGAGAAGTCCAAGTCGACGGAGCTGTCGGATACGGACAAGAAGATTAGCCTCCTCAAATACATCGTCAAGACCCAGCAGCGGATGCTCCGGCTCAATGTGCTCGCCAAGTGGTGCAAGCAGGTTCGTCTTTTCCACTGTGTAGCTTCGTTCTACTACTTGTCTTTTTTTTGGGTAGGTGAGAAAATTCTAGGCTTTTCTTGGAACCAAATCAGATGGCGAAAATTAGGGGTTTGATTGCACGTTTTAAGATTTATCGGCTTTTAGTTGGTTTTCTACGTAATGGAGATTGTGCTATGATGCTATCTGCTACGGGTTGGGTTTAAGACGGCGTCTCCTTTATCTGGAAGAAAAGTGGTGAACTTGGGAAGTTTTCATGAGTGAGCTTGATGGGTTTTTGTTGTTTTAGGGTTACGCTATTTGTCGGAAGCTTATATGGTCATCAGAAGCTGATGCATCTTTTTGCAAAGTTAGACTTCTCTATTGGGATTTATGACATTAGCAGCTTGAAGTGATTTTCTTTGGGCACTTAGTCCTTATTTGAGTCTTGGTTTTGCTTAAAACAAATGCCACTTTTTCTCGTCTTTCTTGCTTCTTAGAGCAAATTGAACGGATAGAAAAGCTAGCTTTATATGTTTTTCTGAACCAATGTGGATACAAGAAGTGTCATGTTTATTATTTTGGGATTGTGGAAAAAGTTCAAAGCCCTTCCTAGAATTCTGCCACAAACATAGTTTGAATTGTTAGATTCAATTTCTCCATGAACATATCCATGGACTGGTCAAGCTATACTTTCATAAAACATGTTCGGAGTTTTTGCTGAATTAAGCTTGCGTCTTGGGCCTTAAGTTCCATATTAAATAATAAATTATGTTATCATCTTTACTTATTCCTGTAGTCCGATCTTGATTTTGCCGAGTCCTGCTTGTTAGTTATAAGTTAGCAATCAAAACATTTAGTCAGCCGCCGATTCATATTTCACTTGACCTCCTGGATACAGGTTCCGCTGATAAAATATTGCCAGGAGCTTGGGAGCACATTATCAGCTCATGATATTTGCTTCACACAAGCAGCAGATTCACTGTTTTTTATGCATGAAGGCCTCCAACAAGCCCGTGCTCCTGTATATGATATTTCATCTGCTGCCGAGGTTTTACTAACAGGATCTTATCAGAGATTGCCAAAATGTATAGAAGATGTTGGCATGCAGAGCTCATTGGATGAGCATCAGCAGAAACCAGCTCTAGAAAAGTTGGACGCACTTGTTCGTTCCAAATTACTTGAAATTACACTTCCTAATGAAATAACGGAGGTGAAAGTTTCCAAAGGTACAGCTACGCTATGTCTCGATGGGGAGTTTAAGGTTCTTGTTACTCTTGGTTACCGGGGTCACTTGTCAATGTGGAGGATATTGCATCTAGATTTGCTTGTTGGTGAAAGAAGCGGACCCATTAATCTCGAAGTGGCGAGGCGGCATGCCCTTGGAGATTATTTAGAGCGTAGAATGTCAGTGGCAGAAAACCCATTTACAATATTGTATTCAGTACTCCATGAACTTTGTGTTGCAATTGTCATGGACACTGTCATAAGGCAGGTCCAAGCTCTTCGGCAGGGAAGATGGAAAGATGCAATTCGCTTTGAGTTAATTTCTGACGCTGGCATCACACAATTGAATCAAGAAGGAGAGGTCGATTCTGTTGGTCTTCGAACCCCGGGAGTGAAACTTATGTACTGGTTGGATTCTGATAAAAACGCTGGTTCATTCATCAAAATTGAACCAGGATCAGATCTCCAGATTAAGTGTCTTCATAGCTCATTTGTAATCGACCCATTAACTGGCAAGGAGGCTGAGTTTTCACTAGATCAGAGCTGTATTGATTTGGAAAAGCTTCTGCGTAAAGCTATATGTTGTAACAGATATACTCGTCTTCTTCAAATTCAGAAAGAGCTTCAGAATAATGTTCGAATCTCTCGTGTTTCCAGTGATGTCATTCTTCAATCCCTCCTGGATATGCCTGGTGTTGAGACTGAAAAGGTTGGTCCCATTTTATTGCTGTTGTTTTGTTGCTTGAGTTGTACTTTTACCTGACATGGTTGGTTGTATGGTAAGCTTCCATCATCTATATGATTATTGCCTTGTTTCTTCTTTGGATAACATATATTTCATAACTAGAATTGAATGTTGCCTCTAGCAAGTTAACTGATGGACCTTTCATTAGAATCCGGACATCAAATATGTTATGCCAAAGCTAAATTCAGTAGTAGGATTTGCATTCCTAATCCGCTCGGATGGAGAGGAGAGCCCACGAGGGGAAACGGTGGAAAGCCCTAGTTTTGATGTGATCCTTAGTCGTGGATCCACGTCTTTTTTATTTTTTTTTTCAAGCTAGTTGCCCTCTAATTTCAGTTAGGTGACAAGAAACTAGGCATACATAAGAAGTTTACGGCTGAGATTATGTTGCCTCTTCTCGTAGCTATTTTAGTATTTCCCCCTTTCTTTTAGGGAGTCAAGAAGGTAGACACGAAGGAAGGAATGGAGCCAGAAGTCCTGCGTGTCCGTGCCTATGGTTCATCGTTTTTTACGCTTGGGGTAAATATAAGGTATATCTTCGGTCATATTTAAGGACATTTAACTATGGATTTTGTGGTAATCCCACTGTCTTCATACCCTTTCCTAGTTGTGTCCTTCTTTTGAATTCCACATGTGTTTTTGTCTTCACAAGATCTGGAAATCGCTGGTGACTATTCTCGTTTGTAATTTGTCATCTTTTGGTATGTTTCTATCTTTTAGGTTTCACTTCTAGCTTTTTTCACCACTTGTTTCTCTAAGAGATGGAGACGAAATGTTGGTGAATTTATTTGAGTAGCACCTGCAGTTTTTATCGTTGGATTCAATTCAAGGTTTTTCTCTGAGTTTTGTTAATAATTGCAGGACTGGTCGATTTCTTCTTCAGTCATCCAAGAGTATCTTGACTGCCTCCATTTTGGAGGAATATGAAGCTGCTTTAAATCAAGGGAGTATATCTGCAGTGGAAGCCTTTATCAACTTGAGAAGCAAAAGCATTTTGCATCTTTTTGCTGCTGTTGGCAAGTTTTTGGGTCTTGAGGTAATAGTCTTTGCCTCTTTCAAGTCTGTGTGTGGAGTTCTGTTGAGTCTTTGGAGAGTGAATTGTGTTCAATTTGACACTTGCAGGTCTATGGACAGGATTTTGCTGCAAGCAAAGTTCCTAAGACCCTCGTGGATGGTTCAAGCGTCTTGATATTGGGATTCCCTGATTGTGGAAGTTCTCATCTCTTGCTTATGGAGCTGGATAAAGATTTTACACCAGATTTCAAATTGGTGGAAACCCAGATGGATACTTGTGAAAAACCTCAGTCTTTCAATGATCTGACCAACATTTTGCGGGAAAAGAAAATTGATGTGGGGCAGATGTGGATTCTTGAAGATGAACTTAACTCAATCACACCTGATGTGGCTAGATTTCTTTCTTCATTTCCAGGCGTCAAGGGCATAAATAAAACTTCTGGACATGATCCCCTTGGATTAGGTGTCGGGGGTTTGCCGGAAATGAGTGGAAGTCCATTGAATTTCTCTAGTATCATAGATGAAGTTTTTGGACTTGAAAAATGGGCATCTGTACATTCTTTACATGATCAGCATGGTCCACTCCCCAAGAACCTCCCCTCTATTAACAGCACTGGGGTAGTGCCTTTGGTGACTAGCTATAGTAATGGGTCCTTGTATGACCTGCAGGATCCTGTGCAATCTGGTTCTTTTAATTCCCTATCAGCTTCCCCTGGGAAGGCTCCTGTTATGAAGAAGCTTGTTATTTCTACCTCTGACCAGGATTTAGCTTCCCTTAGATTTCCTAAATTGGTGGAGGGTTGCACAGAGGAAGGAGACCAAACAAAATTGATTGAGGGTTGCACATCTAGACTATTGTCTCCACCTATGTCCACTGGTGCCCGAGTCTCTGCCTCAGGTGGCAAACTGGTCTCGGGACCTTCGAGGATCACTGAATCAGGTTCACTGCTCTCATCGCCTCTCGTATGTAAGAACATGTGCTTTTTCAACCTTCATAGAACCTCATTGAAACTGTGTTCCTGTTCTTATTTTACTTGCCATAATCACCTGTGAATGTTTGCAGCACAAACATCAGATGATCATTTATTGAGAAAAGATCAGAAGTCACGGAAAGGTGCAGCATCAGCCAATTTGCTAAGCTTGATCCCGTCTCTTCAAGGAGTGGAAGCTGTTTCTGGTCCTGCCAACAAGAGAAGAAAAACCTCTGAATTGGAACAGAGCTTGTCCGTTTCGCTGCAGAAATTTTCATCTACTGCAACAACCACAAAAATCTCTGGATGCAGTTATTGGAGTCTCATAGCTGAAGCGAACAAGGGAAATGCACCCTCCAGCATTTTTGTCTATACCCTTCTCCACGTGGTCAGGCATTCTTCATTGTCCATAATGCATGCCAAACTAACTAGCCAGATGGAAGCAATGGATATCCAATATGTCGAGGAAATGGATCTGAGAAATGCATCATCGAATATATGGTTCCGTCTACCATTTGCTCAAAGTGATTCATGGCAACAAATATGCTTGCAGCTCGGTGGGCCAGGAAGCATGCGTTGGGATGTGAAAATAAATGACCAACACTTCAGGGATCTTTGGGAACTTCAGAAGGGAAGTAAAAACACACCATGGGGATCCGGAGTTCGCATAGAAAACTCCTCTTATGTGGATTTTCATATCAGTTATGATCCCGAAGGTGTTGTTCTGAGTTATCAATCTGTGGAAGCCGACAGTATTAAGAAGCTTGTGGCTGACATCCAGCGGCTTTCAAATGCTAGAATGTTTGCCCTTGGCATGCGTAAATTGCTTGGCATAAGGCCAGATGACAAAACAGAAGGGTTCAGTAAGGGACCATCTGTAGGAAAAGGCTCTACTGAGCCAGCCGAGAGATTATCTGAGCAGATGAGGAGGGCTTTCAAGATTGAAGCAGTGGGATTAACAAGTTTGTGGTTTAGTTTTGGGTCAGGCCTCTTAGCTCGTTTTGTTGTTGAGTGGGACTCGGGTAAAGATGGATGCACTATGCATGTTTCTCCCGATCAACTGTGGCCCCATACAAAGGTAGTAAAGTTTATTTTCTAAACTTTATCTTCAGCTTGATGTCTTATCTAGAAACCTTTTCTTGTTCGTGAATTTTGTTACAAAGCTGATGCTCTTCTTCCTTTTCTATCTCTGGCTTAAACTCTCAAAGCGTTCTCTCTGGATAAGCCTGGGACAGTAACCCTGTTTTTTTCTTTCCTTTGTCTGTTTTGTGCAGTTCTTGGAGGATTTCATAAATGGAACAGAAGTTGCATCTCTTCTTGACTGCATTCGACTTACCGCTGGGCCGTTGCATGCGCTAGCAGCTGCCACTCGCCCTGCTCGGGCTGGGCCTGCCTCAGGGGCAGCTCCAGTTGTGACTGCAGCCATTCCTTCCATTTCACGACAGTCGAATCAGATGCAACAAACTCAAGGGGGTTCCACCGCAAGTTCCGCTTCCCCTAATGTGGGGCCAACAACTTCATCGACTTCAGCAAATGCTATTGCTCCTGGTTCAGGCCCTCTCGGGGGAAGTTCTAGCCTTCATGGTGCTGCCATGTTAACATCTGTAGGGCAAAGTGGACCTGGAATCGTTCCAAGCTCTCTCTTGCCCATTGATGTCTCCGTAGTACTTCGTGGACCGTACTGGGTGAGGATCATATACCGAAAACGATTTGCAGTGGACATGAGGTGTTTTGCTGGAGATCAGGTCTGGCTGCAACCAGCAACACCACCAAAGGGCGGTGCTTCTATTGGGGGTTCCTTGCCATGTCCCCAATTCAGACCTTTCATCATGGAGCATGTCGCTCAAGAATTAAATGGATTAGAACCAAATTTGAGTGGTAACCAACAGGCTTCTGGAGCAGCAAATGCAAATGCAAATGGTGCAAACCCAAGTTCAGCTACGCAGTTAGCAACAGCTAGTGGGAACAGAGCAAATCTCCCAGCCACTACTGCCATGTCAAGGGCAGCTCACCAGACAGCTGCTTTTAACCGTGTTGGTGTTGTTGCTTCCCCATCTTCTGCATTGAACGTAATTGGCTTGGGATTGCCTGTGCGGAGATCTCCCGGTAACGCAGTGCCGGCACATGTAAGAGGTGAACTAAATACGGCAATTATCGGTCTCGGAGATGATGGTGGTTATGGAGGGGGGTGGGTTCCTCTTGTGGCTCTTAAAAAGGTTTTAAGGGGTATCCTCAAATATCTTGGAGTGCTTTGGTTATTTGCCCAGTTACCGGACCTCTTGAGAGAGATCTTAGGTTCAATTTTGAAGGAGAATGAAGGTGCTCTCTTGAATTTGGATCAAGAACAACCTGCGCTGCGCTTCTTTGTCGGGTAAGCTACTGGGAACTAGCGTTTGTGTTTGTGTGTGTTCAGAGACAATGTGACTTAGTTTATAATTTTTAATCTATTTTCCTTTTGTTTGTGGTGTTGTTTTCTGTAGTGGCTATGTCTTTGCAGTGAGTGTCCATAGAGTTCAGCTTCTTCTTCAAGTCCTCAGTGTGAAGCGTTTCCATCACCAGCAGCAGCAGCAGCAGCAGCAAAATGCTTCGACTGCTCAAGAGGAGTTAACCCAATCTGAGATCGGAGAAATATGCGATTACTTTAGCCGCCGTGTTGCATCAGAGCCTTATGATGCTTCGAGGGTTGCCTCTTTCATAACCCTCCTCACGTTACCCATTCCGGTCTTGAGGGAGTTTCTGAGACTGATTGCATGGAAGAAGGGTTTGTCCCAAACACAAGCTGGAGATATCGCTCCTGGACAGAGACCACGCATCGAACTATGTCTTGAGAATCATTCTGGTATGGACATAGACAACAATGGTGGTTCCGCAACTAAGAGCAATATCCATTATGATCGGCCTCGTAATTCAGTTGACTTTGCATTGACTGTTGTTCTTGACCCGGCTCATATACCTCATATAAACGCTGCTGGAGGAGCCGCATGGTTGCCTTACTGTGTCTCAGTCAGGTTAAGGTATTTGTTTGGTGAAAATCCCAGCGTGACATTTCTTGGGATGGAAGGAAGCCATGGAGGTCGGGCATGTTGGCAACGGGTCGAGGACTGGGAGAAATGTAGGCAAAGAGTGGCACGCACCGTCGAAGTTAACGGTTCTTCTGCAGGGGACATGGCGCAGGGGAAACTGAGAATGGTTGCAGACAGCGTCCATAGAGCTTTGCAGCTGTGCCTCCAAGGTTTGAGAGACGGAAACTCATCAGGAAACCCTAGCTAACATCGGTTCCTCGAGCTTATTAGAGGAGGGTTGATATGCAGAGATTTCCTGGTGTATTACAGTCTTTGCAACGACCCGAGGGTTGATATTGCAGAGATTAGTGAGGAAGATACTGTGACAAAACTGAACCCGGAACAGTGTTTGCTGCTACAGAGCTTATTCTTCTCCAAATCTTCCAAGTCTTGACCTAAATATGCAGGTCAGGGAGTTCTGCTTTAAGCTTTTCTCCAAAGTACATATACTGAAACTGGTTGTTCATCAGTAATTTATTTCAGTTTTGATTGTAACTCTAATCTGTAGTTTTCAGGATCTCTAGTCCAGATTTTTTTTTTAGTAGGATAACATTCTTTGGTTTTTCCTTCTGAATGAGAAAAAGGTTTTCGCCGTTCTCTTACTCATGAGACTGTTTCATTGTTCATCTCCTCTTGTGTCCGAATTCTGATGCAGTGCAGATCCTGTTTTGTTACTTGTCCTCGTAAATGGTTACTAATTTAATGTTGTCATAAGAAGCTTAGGTTATGTAGGCCACTCCAAAAGAAAATACGGTGGGAAAATTCTGTTCTAGCTGGCCTAGAAAATTTGAAGATCCTGAGAAGAGTTTCCAAGTAAAAGAGATATATTATGGGCATGATTCCGGGAAAATTTTAGTGGTTTGCGAGAAGATGGTTATGTTTCAGATGAACTTTTCAGACACTACAGAAAAACCCTTTACCCTAAAAAACAAACTTTTTAGGAATCATTTTTGCTTGAATGGCTAAGCAATCTCCATTGCAGAGAGAGATCAAATTCTAACTTCATTTCATAGTGCAGAAGCTGAATCATTCCCTTGACTTCCAACCATCTGGGATGATTCTGCTTCTCAGCAGCCACAAAGCTATGATGAACCCCGCCTTCACCAACTATACTACTGTATCCTGCAGTCTTCTTCACTCCACTGTTCTCCATCACTTCTCTGACTTTATCAGAATGTCTCCATCTCCCAACAGCTGCGTATATGTTGGACAACAGAACATACCCACCTTCTCTTTCGGGTTCTAACTTCAGTAACTCTGTTAAAGCCATCTCTGCAGTTTCGATGTCTCCTTTTTCCCTGCAAGCGCTTAGAATTGATCCCCATATTGACTGACTCGGTCTCCTAGGCATCTCCTTTTGAAGGATGTCTTTAGCTTCTTGTAATCTCCCTGCCCTGCATAAAAGATCCACCAAGCTCCCATAATGCTCGATTTCAGGATCAATGCCGAATTTCTCCTTCATGGTGTTGAAAATGAGTAGGCCTTGCTCTACGAGTCCTCTGTGAGTGCAGGCTGTAAGGATAGAGAGACACGTGACTTTGTTTGGCATTATGCCATCTTCCTGCATTTCTTGGAATAGTTGCAGAGCTTGTTGGCTGTTTCCATGGAAGGCGAATCCGGTAATCATTGTTGTCCACAAGGTAACGTCTTTTTCAGAAACCGTATTGAAAACCGTGAAAGCCCAATCGATGCTTCCGCATTTGTAGTACATGTCTATCAGAGCTGAACCCAGAAAGGCATCTACTTTCAATTCCATCCGTACCACCAGGCCATGTATCCATCTTCCTTGGTACAATTCTCCGGCCCCTGCAGCTCCAGAGATCAGACTCACCATTGTAACATGATCTGGAATGACATTCTCGGCTACAACCATTTCATGGAACAATTCTCTCATGGTCATTTGATGGCCATCCTTCTGCGAGTAACCAGAAATCAAAGAATTCCACGTAACGAGATCCCTTTGGGGCATTTGTCTGAAAATAGCCATAGCAGCTTCCATGTTCCCCAACTTGGTAAACCCTGCAACCATGGTGTTCCAAGAAACGGTTTCCTTCTTAGACATCTTATCAAAAACTCTTCTTGCAAGACCAGATTCTTCACATTTCAAGTACATGTCCAAAAGGGCATTGCTCAGAATCAAATTAGCCGAGGATCTCCTCCTCTCGATCCATCCATGAACAGATTTTCCCAGCCGAACATCTCCCAACTGCCCACAACAGACAAGAAGACTTAGCATGGTGTAGTCGTCAGGCTCGAGGCCATTGCCAATCATCTTATAATACAGTTCCAGTGCCTCTAAACCAAAGCCCTTCTTGGCATAACCGACAATCATGATATTATACGAAGCTGTGTCTGGTTCACGCATTTCCACGAACATCTTATTCGCCGAACCCAAACCGCCCAACTCCATGTACAGTTTCACCAGAGAATTCCGCAGATAATTGCAAAAATACAACCACCCAGTGACAATTACATGGCAATGGATTTGCTTCACTTCCGACAAACACTTCAACGCTTTCATGAGGTACAGGAACGTTTGCCTGTCGGGCCAAACATGATTCCCAAGCATAGAACTATACAAATCAAAGCGTTCGTTCTTTGAGATCGAAACCGAAGAAATCATGGAGTTGTAGACGAAAACATTGGGGTTTGGAGTGAAGTGATGAAACAGGAGCCTTGCCATGTCGATATTCTCCGGAAAGGTGATTGCGGAGAACAAGATGAGCCTGCTCATGGGGAATGTGTCGCGTATGAGATTGACACGCATGATCTGCGCCAAAATCTCCTTGAATTGGCTCCTCGAACTGCATTTCTCCAGCAAAACAAGAGATGGGTTGTTGAGTTGCAGTGACAGAACGGGATCCCATGTTGTCTTGCTCCAAGATTGTGTAGTGAGCAACCGGATTCCTCGGCACCCATTTCGCAAGAACATAGAGGAGAGACAAGGGTTTTCATCAAGGTCGGAACTTTGATCGAAAGCTTGTACCGAGAGACCCAAAGAGTTGCTTTAACAGCTCGGCTGTATAAGAACGGTGCCCAGGACCAGAAATTTCAATTCGATCTCAGGATTCTCTTCTTGTTGAATGTTTATAGAGGTTGAAGCTTTTAAAGGTTTAAGCTTTAGGAAAAACCCGTCTTTCAGCA
>NW_010966542.1:440347-476985 GCF_000463585.1 Tarenaya hassleriana
TCAGCAGGACAGGCAAAATTTATACATTCAATCCCCAACAAAACCTCTTACACGAAAGATCGTTTCTCGATTCATTTTCTTAGACAAAGAGATTTGATTACAAGATGGGGGCAATGCCTTGAAAATTATTGTGTCCTAATGAGTTCCTGATCTAAACTCATCAAATATATTGTCCGAGTTTCAATCTGGTAGCTACAAGAAAAAAGAACCCACAAGTCTCATCATACACTCTCCTTTGAGGTCGAGACCTCGGCTTTTTTCTCTTCTGTGATGCTCACTTCCACGGGTTTCTCAGCAGATGATGAATCGGTTGGAGGGTCAGGCTCCTTTTTTAGCTCAGACTCGAATTCCTTTGCTGCCTGCATGATTTCCAACCCCACAGGACTTGTCAGCACAATCATATGTAAATCATCATCGACAAAAGAATGAGACATGAATGATCATGTGCTTGGAAATGCCTAACTGTGATTGAAAAACCTTGATAGTGTAATGATCAATGGTAAACAAAATGACCCTGCAAGATTCAAAAAGTGCAAGTCTTGGCATCCACAGAGAGGCGCATCTTACAAGAGCTCCAAGAGACACAAGGCAGAAACGGCTAAGGATAAAGACACTAACTAATCTCACACAATTCCTGGATTGGTTTCGGGAAATCGGAGTCATTATCAGGCAATTGCCAATTGGGTTTCAAGGTTTCTTCTTCACTTGATAAATGTCATGATATCTAGTAAAGAAAATGAAATGAATTAAGGAGCCACAGTATCACAGCTCTTAGCCTAGTATTGACATTTCTCCTCTAACCATTTCTCGTAGAAAGGAGACATTAACCAGCCAAATCTCGAATCTTTTCCCTCTCTATGATTTTCTCGCAGACCAAACAGTACCTACCAATAGAATATTAAGCACCAGAAACATTGAAAAATCCAAGATTTATGATACTTTACATCCTTTTCTCCTAACCCAAGCATAAAAATCCAGAAGATTTTCACACATCGTAGAATATGAAAATCCAAATTTACAAGTTTTCTCATTTTTCCATAAACTAATTATACAGAGCAGTGAAAACCCATCAAATCGAAGCAGGCATAGAAGCCCCATATACTGAAATTTCGAAACTTTCCCTCAGTTTCCACCATTTTCTCCCAATCCAAACAATACCCAGAAAAAGAAAATTTAAACCAACCTGTTGAAAACTCTTGACCGTCTTCCCAATACTCTTCCCAACCTCGGGAAGCTTCTTAGGTCCGAAAACCAGAGCAGCGACGCCGGCAATCACGACCAGCTCCGGCACTCCAAGGCCAAACAGGGCGTTACAAGTGAAACGCTTCCGGGTTGGTTCGGGTCGGATTCCGGGTCGACCCACCACAAAATAACGGGTCTTATATCGGGTCCTGGCGAAGGAATCGGCAGCGACTGAGGTGGAGAAGAAGGAGGAGCGAGAGGAAGAGAGAGGCAGATAAACTGGTGGACGAAATAGAGTCGCAGCAGATGTCGCCATTGCTGCTCTTTTTTTTTTCCTTCCTTCTGTCTTTTCAGATTTTTTTTCCCTCTTTTGTCTCCGCTTTATATTAAACCCACAAAATAATTAGAGTAAAAAAAATTAATTCTTTAAATGTTTTACCGAAAAGAGTTTTTTCCCACATCCCTCTCTTGTTATGTGTAATGTGTATACATAATCTATATGATGTGTTATGTTTATATACATCTTTATTAGATTACATGATTTTACACATTTGAAAAGGGTTCACACGACAGTACAAGAACCCAGATTCTTCCTCTTATATAACAGAAAATGTACAATATTCTCCATGTTACCATTAAAAAAAAAGCAAGGAAAGAATCTAAAAAAATATGACATAATCATAAACTTGAAAACAAACCCAGATGAAGAAATTACATCCAGTAGCCCTAAAGTGGAGTTTGTCTGTGAATATATACAAAGCTAAAAGCAGGGGAGAAAGCTAGAAACTGGAATGGCACAGTTACAGCAGCACCGAGAGAGAAGGTTCCTAACAAGAAGAAAGAATCAAGAACGATAGCATGGAACTGATGAAATGTCAAGTTAGATCCCCAAAGATGTTGACAAAAGTGCCTTGTCTGAAAAATTTCAGTTAAATAGCTAAGGTTGGGAGGCGCTGCTAATACGTTTCTGCAGATGCTCCAAACTGGCAACCCTGTGGAGTGAAGCTGTTCTTTCCATCTTGCATGCAGTCAAGGCCTTGCTCGTGGCTGAAGAAATCTCGATCGCTGTGTTGTCTGTGTTACTTGTGGCTAGAGAATTGTTGGGGGAATGTCGGAAAATGCGGTGACCGGGGTCATCTGAGGATGTCTCTGAGAGGCTGCCATTGAATGAAGGAACAGATACCGTGGAAATGTCGGGTATGGCCTGTAACATTGGGTTTAAGCCTGTGATTCTCTTGACTCTCTCCTCAGCCATTTTCACCTGGAAAAATGAAAATGTTGAAGAAGGCTAAACATCCTATCCAAAACTGAACTGAAGAGTCATATTTGAAATTAGGGATTTACCGACTATGGTTATGCAAAAATTATACCACAAAAGAAGGTGGAGGGGCTGTTTTCACCATTTCTTCACCAAAGTAACTTTTGTATTTGGAAGGTTAAAACATGAAATGAGGAGAAACACAGATAACGCCTACCGATATGGCTACAGGTCGTTGCAGTTTAACAGGCAAATGGTCTCAAGAAACAAAGGAATGATCAGATTCTACTGGTCCATAGAGCTCTTCTTTATCCTTGTTCATACTGAGGGCGGCCAACAATGGCCTAGCCATAACAACAATGGTCCTACCAACATCTAACACTAAGTTACGTGGGGCTATGTATGACTGCAATCTGGTTGAAATTCAGTTCCTCCAATATCCTGAGAACCATTGAGCGTATTACCTTAGCTCGTAATGTTTCAACATTCGCTTTCAGAACTCTGTTTTCCACAGCCGCGTTATTGAACGTCTGCGTTATATCCGTGAGACGCTTCAAGAGATTAGAATTCTCTGTACGCATCTCTGATACCTGCCAAAAAAACATGAAATCATTCATGTCTTGAATGAGAGGGGGAGAAACAAACAAGTACAGAAGAAAGAAAAGTTGTGAGAATGTGCACACTTGTGTCTCTAGCTCAGTCAAGTGAGCCTGCTTTCTTCTCCTGGATCTTCTAGCAGACTCCCTGTTCGAAAGCATCCTGTGGAACAGAAAACAAACAAATACATTCAAGAACAAATCACAGACAACAATTTCTGTTTCACCACAATGTCCAAAGCTCTTTATGACTGCTCCCCGAAGATTTCTCTTTCAATTGAACCATAATGCTGGTAAATCAGGACACGCTATTCAGTTCTGTGGAGACAACAGCTGATTTGGTCTTAAAGAATCTAACTTTGCACTGAAGATCAAGATACGATTCTTCACCATGAAGCTGAGAATTTGTTTTCCTCCGACATCTTTGGCTGGTTGGGATACCGATTCATCGAGCACAAAAAAAAGAAAAAAAGAAAGAGGAACTGCAACAATGAGAAATTAAATACAAGGAAAGTAATTTACCTTCTCACGCGTTTAGCATTGAGGGGGTCCGTATTTCCAGTTGTTTCTGTTTCACCATCAGCTTCTTCGTCGCCAGAGAGCTCAGATCCACTTGTTGTAGACTTGCCCGGAACACTAGGTTTCTTTGGTGCAGCTGCACATGAAAGCATGCCAACTTCATTGACTGCTCATGAAGCAAGAACAACATGAGTAGAACTCAATACGTGGTTTTCTAAAATCCATTCACGGCCAGTTACTGAATCTCGTAAAGCATTAGTGATGTGAATGTGTATGGTATGAGAAGTGCAAACCTTTGGAAGAAGCAGGAGATGCCTGTTCCGATGCACTGGAAGCCTGTGCTCCACTGCTGGCTCTACCAGATGTTTCCTGAGGTTTTGTGAAAGATGCCTACCGATATTAAAATCGTAAATGAATCAACTTTCATTTGACCAACAAAGATTTATATTGTGATATGATCTGATACAGGACACCCAAGAAAATTTTGATGTAAAATGCAAACATTTCTTCTTCTAGTTCTCGGTTAACAATCTCCAAAAGGAGACAAGTTTACTCCGAAAATCGAATGAGCCATTGATATAGTACTCCTCGAGACCGAGCAGTCGAAACAAATGGGAAAATCAGATCATATCACGGGATATAGTTTCATGCTACGTACAAATCTTAATGCTTCATAAGGCGAAGCCTCTATGATCTGTAATAAGATTGACGTGACATAGGAATTAGTTCAGCACAAAACCCATCTTATGCTCCAAGTTTCTCGGATACCAAACATGAACAAGAAAAAAACATGGAAACAAAACCAGGAACGACAACACAACGATGTCTTTTTCCTTTGAACTTGTATCGATCCGACGGAGAGAGAGAGAGAGAGAAGCATACCCTTTTCATGGCTACAGCAGCGCAAGCTAGGTTGAGTTTGCTCTTCAGGTAAGCCCGATACTCCGCCGAATCAACCGGAAGACACGGAGAAGGAGGTCCTGCGTCTGAGCTACCATACGCAGCCGTAATATCTCCGGCACCGGCGGCGGAGGAGGAGGATGATTCTTGGATGAATCGCTGGAATGCCCATTCGGATGCGCTACGGTTCAACCTCGCCGTTCCATCGGTATCTCCGGAGACTGCATCCACCGTATCCTTGGCCGTCGGAGCCGGCCAAATCTCGCCGGAGAAAACCCTATCCATAATTTTATCCTTTCTGCTTCAGCTTTTTCCTACAATTTCTCGGGAGATGTGTTTTCTCCTTATCCAATTGGCCAATCTTCATTTTTATATAATGTTCCTTTTCTCAATCTTCATTATTCAGCGCTTTCTTCAAAAACAAGGCAATATTTTAACAACCCCGCGTTTTTTTACCCCTTGCGAAAACATCACTAACTTGTTAAAATAACACAAAAGCCCTTGTCAACTATACGGTCAGCTAACCAATACTTCTTCCCTTCCAAAAAACCTAAAGATTGAAAAGGAAACTGAATTGGTGACATTATTACAATTTTTGTAAAAAATAAATAAATATAAATAATAAAAATTATGTTTGTATGCAAATTTGAACTAATATTTTCAATTTTTTACTAAATAAATGCGAGTCTAACTTTTCTTCGATCTATCAAATTTCTTTTTCGTTAAAAAAATATTTGATTTGATTGTGTAATTGACCCTGAATAATCTTTAAAGATGCATACCAGTAAGGGACGCAAGTGGTTATCTCCAGGGTCATTGTTGTAGATTCGAAAATGTGTGGGCAGAATACGTTAAACTTTAATGTTTTAGGCACCTTTGAGTAATTTAAATTTAAATTTATGATAAGCGCACAAGTAGTTTGATAAAATAGGAATTATCCAGCCCTTTTCCGGATCAAATCCGAGTCAGGCTGATGTGGCAAGAGGGGCATTATGGTAAATAAGGAAGTTGATTTTCGTCCTTTTAAGGATATACTATTTGGGGTTTTTTCCCTTCATTGGTGGGTCCATTTTTAAATTCCCACATGCAAATTTTTACTCCCTTCATGCACGAGAGACAAGATTAAATTTAAATAATTACATTTACATACATACATACATATATATATATATATGCATCCGAAAAACCCAAAATGAAAGTGGCAAGAAGGAGCTTAATTCAGTATCATTTAATCAGCAATACTTATATCCATACGAAAATACCCTAAGACTAATATACATTTGATTTTTAAGATATTACTAACTATCATATAAAAATCACTTATATGATAAGAGAAGTAAAATATAAATCACTAAACGATTTTATTCCTGTATTTAGTTTTAAATGAATTTATAGTATTTTTCATCACATTATTCGAGATAAAATTAAATCTGTGTGTGTGTATATATATGGCTAGTGGGTGGTGGTGATGGGATATGTTGAGGGCTCCGTCGGACATTGATTGGCTCAATTCATTAGGGATATATATGGATCTAGGCCCACTTATATCAATATGGCCCACCTGGGCCCACATGCTCAGACAGGTCTCGTCTTTCTTAATCGCTTTTAGTCGGGGGGTTGTTTGGATAAAATTAGGTTGTAATGATAAAGCTCATTTTTAGCGGATATTATAATCATTAATGCATTAATTGTATTCGATAATTCATTAAATTGATCCTCAAAATTTTACTCCAATTGAAATTGTTAATAACGTCGTTCCTACAATTGTTTGTTATGCATGTCTATGTCTGCTTATTAAAAGTTATGTATATATATATATATAATACGACTGTTATTCAAAAATTAATATTTGCTAAATAAATTGAAATTTGAATGGATGATATGTTGATTAAAAAATAAATATTTTCAGATTTGCCATCCAAAAAGCCCATTTGCTGAAACGAGGCTGTGCTGTCGGTATATACATACGAGGCCCATTATATAGAAGAAGACCGGCCCATACGTTTGATTGGAAGCCTAATGGCATTTATGTAATTAAACAAGATCCTGAGGCGTAAATAAACTATTAAAAACAAAAGAAAGTCCACGTTAACTGTTCCGTTAGTCAATGCAAAAGTACCATTTTAGTTTTCAAGGTCAATTCGCTTCCCCTCTCAGTCGCGCTCTCTCTCTCTCTGTCTACGGTGAAATGTCTACCGGAGGACTGACGATCTTCGACGGTGCCGAGCTCAGATCCGTCGACCGTACGCCACCGGAGCTCGGCGGTTGCGTGATCGGAGCTCGTCTTCTCGAACTTGCGGAATCAAAGGTCTCGGAATCGCTGTCGGGGCTCTCATTGCCGCCACACCTCAAGGAAGCGGCGATCTCCCGAGTCTCTGCCGGAGATGACGTCACTTTCTTGCGTACGGAGCTCGATCCGGAGCAAGCATCCGAGAAACTGGGAGAATACGTCTCCGTCATTGCCGATGCTCTTAGAGGTACCGGATTAATATAGTAGATTATGTATGCAGAATGCTCAACCCTATGAAACTGTAGATCAATCGTTCTCGGAAGTAGTTTTTACCCAATTTTAGGGATATAATTAGAAAAAGTGCATGAACTTCAGAAATCTGGGTGTTGATTTGATACTATTGTCTGATTGATTGAATCATGGTGGGTTATGTTAGTGTGAGATCAAACAAATCGTCGGTCTAATTGTTCGAATGGACCCATGTCTCCGTCTGATTAACGCGGCAATGCCCCAAACGTCTGTCTTTATTTCATTGCAAATGATGATATACGAAGAGCAGTTTGCAGAATTATGTGCAAAAAAGAGGGATCAAGTCTGATCGTTGTATAGATGCATATCTTGTGTATGTGGTGGTTGATATTGGTCATCGACGTTTTTTTCTTTGGTTGAAGATCATCGAAGTTATGGACTTATCATTGTTGGAATCTCTTTTTCCCGTTTTATGTTGTTGAATGAACAAACTTGGCTTGTTTTTAAAGTTTGATTGATAGAGAGGATCGAGATCGGTTACAGCCCTTAGTTCCCTTAATGTGATTCACAGATGATCCAATTGTGGCATCAATTCTGGATGGGAGTACTCTGAGGCTGTTCTTGGAGGACGAAGATGATTTTGCTATGTTGGCGGAGAATCTGTTCACCGATTTGGATGTAGATGATAACGGAAAGCTTAAGAAGAGCGAGATAAGAAATGCTCTCGCTCACATGGGAGTTGAGATGGGTGTCCCTCCATTCTCAGGTTGGTTCTTTCTTGCATTTTGTTTTGCCTTCTAGAATCTCAATCTTTTTCGATCGGTTTAAAATCTCGGGTGTCTTGACACAGAAGATGTGTATTCCTCAGTGATCAGTCCTTTAAGTTTCAATATTGTGACAGGCAGTTGTGCATTTGGGATCTATAGATTAGAATCTAATATATCCAAGCATTCATATTTCATTTCCGTTAGACTTTGACGTGTTTGGGCTATTTTCGAACAGAATTTCCTGTCTTAGATGACATCATCAAGAAGCATGGAGCTGAAGGTGATGACGAGCTGGGGCAGGCACAGTTTGCGCAACTACTGCAGCCAATTTTACAAGAAATAGCAGATGCACTTCATGGGAAACCAATAGTCGTCGTCCAGAACATCAAGATTTTTAATGGTTCAAGGCTGCGCAAGGTAGTCCATTGTCCTTTGCCCTTTTCTTTTCATCAGATATTTGACGATTGTAAGATATTTTATCTAATGATTCTTCTACCATAAACCGTACGTTAATTTGGATGCTGATTGGTTTGATATCCACAAAGTTTTGAGCTTCACTTTGATGCCTTTTTCCCTGTATGCTACGCACATATTCTAGCATACACACAAAGTTCTGTATCTAATTGTGGATCTTTGACCGATTTGTTGAACCCTTCTCAGCTCCTAGCAGACGAGAGGCAACTGAAGGATCTTGCGGAGAAGATCATTCCAGAAAAGCCCGACGAGAAAGATGGGCGAGCAGAGACAGAGATCATACAGGCCTTCCTTGAGAAGAGCGGAACAGACTTGGGCTTGCCACCGTTATCTTCAGACAACGAGCAGGTGACTCTTCTCTATGAGAGTGTCCTTCCCCGGGAAAAGAACGAAGAAAAGGGAGTTCCTACCTCCAGGGAAGACGGGTTTCTGTCCACTCTGAATGAAATACTCAGGAAATTCGCAGAGCAGCTCGAAACCAATCCCGTGGACTGCCGTGTCAGTCCCTAGAGGACAGCCACTCTTCAGGTGGTACATATACATACATATATGTTCAAATGTCCATCACAAGCTAAAACAGAGCTTCATATGCTATTAGGCAGTTCTAAGAATCAATCTTTACCAACACAATCTTTTCTCATTGGCGTTTGGATCGTTGGGTTTGCGAACTTGAAGTGGTCTATATGTGATATTAAAGTTAATGTTATATGGTAAGAACAATATTGACATGAAGGTTCTGTATATTCATCCAATAAGCAGTGCAATATGTAGGAGTCGATGAATGTTCTTTTGAGTTCTGACATAAATTATGTGGTAAAGCATATTTTTAGGCAGTTTTTTTTTTAAAAAACAATCATCTTCTAAGTTTTTGTGGACCGTAGAATTTATTTTTGGATTCTATAAAAGAGGAATATTCTCCGAACTATAATTATAATCATAAGAATTTCCAATATCACATCCACATCAATAGCTTTTTTTCCTTTGTCCCCCCACACAACAAAAAAGGAATACCTTTTTTGGACCGTTTATTAGCTTTTTCAAAGTGGACCGTACGAAATTATTATTTTTTCCTTGATGAATTTTATTTACATTCAATCATATAAAGGAAAAAACACTTTCAACCAAACACATAACCGACGGTCCAACACAATCCAAGCAAATTGAATATGAACCATAACATTTGGCGGTTGTAAGTAAAAAACCCATAATTATAATGTGATGAATAGGAGTTTATTTGGAACCAAGTATCAAGATCTCTTTATTAAAAAAAAAAAAGGCATAGAGACATGATAAGATAACTTGGCCATTGGATTTTTTTTTCCTGTCTGTTTCATTACAAAAAAAAAACCCAGAAGAGAACGACACCCAACTGCAAATTCCAGTGGATGATGAAGAAAGGACCACAAGAAACAAGTGGGTGAATGTAGGAAGAATATGATCAAGAACAAGAAGAATCCAACAAGACATAATAAGGAGATAATACGTATCCAGTCTCAACACAATCTACCAATGGAGCGTTTGTCTCTGAAATCGCGTCCATGGCCAAACCCAGAAGAGATGCGTACACAAGAGAGCAAACGTTCCAAGTAGAACAACCGCCAAATTCACAAGCTTTGACAAGTAACATAGTTGATGATTCCCCATCATGATGATGATGATGATGACGATGAAGAAGGTTATTACAAAAAGGAACAACACGGGAGAAGAAAAGACCAAACTCAAAAACACTTATTCATGCTTTTGTCTACCTTAAACAATATCTGTATGTCTTACAATAGAAGAGCTTAAACACCACGAGGAGGTAAATGAAGACACTAGCTGATTGATGATACCTTAGATATATAGCCATCGCCCTTACATAAACTTTCTTGTAAAAGCGGGTGGGGGTGAATTCAGAGAAAGCTGAAAACTTTTCACTCTTTTCCATCGGCGGCACGGAGAGAGCCCAGCTGAACCGGAGCTTGAGTTCCCACAACCTTGGAAGACCCATAAGCCGAAACATCAGCACCTTGAGACATCTCTTTCTCGATATGTTCCTTGATCCAGAAGTATGTGATTCGAAGCCCGTCCTGTTTATCCATTAGGATGAAACGTATACAAGAGTTTAAACGATTTGGGCATTATCCAGATTACAGTAAAAACGGGTAAAAAAATGTCCATGAAGATGCAAAGTTTGTACCTTTAATCTCATCGTGGGAGCCCATCCGAGCTTTTCCTTGATCAGGGTATTGTCAGAGTTGCGTCCACGGACACCTTCTGGGCCAGGGATATGGTGGATAGGAAGCTTTTTGTCCTCGAAGCTGAGGACCATCTCGGCCATCTCATTCATGCTAACCATTTCATCGCTTCCGATGTTTACAGGCTCACGGAAATCTGATTTTGTCAACCTAAAAGATGGACAACAATCTCAGGTTCAGACAAGAATCAGTTGAATTCCACCTTATGTTATGGTTAAGTGACCGTAAATCATACGATGCTCACCTAAGAACACCTTCAACGCACTCGTCGATGAAGGTAAACGAACGGGTCTGAAGCCCATCTCCCCACATCTCAAACCTATCCGTGGAGGTGAGAGCCTTTCTGCAGAAAGCAGCTGGAGCCTTCTCCCTTCCACCTGGATTTTATGTTTTAACCAAACGGGAACAACAATCTCGACGATGATGAAAACGGCGAGTAAAGAAACAAGTGATTATAAGCAAAGAAGAAGAAAAAGATTTTACCTTTCCATGTCCCAAAAGGACCATAAATGTTGTGGAACCTTCCAATGCGGCACTCAATTCCAAAATCTTTGTTGTAGTGCTTGCACAACTCCTCAGTTGCAAGTTTCTCCAACCCATAAGCGTCTTGAGGCTATATCCACAAATAAATTTATCCATCACATGAGGAAAAAAAATACTTTATCTCTGCCAAACATGTGATCAGTAAGGGGTCACAAACCTCTGCAGGCCAAGCATCTGATTCCTTCAGGCTCACATTAGTATCCAGCTGCTTGAATTCTGGATAGATACAAGCACTAGATGCATAGAAGAACCTGAACACAAAAAGCAAAAGTGTCAATCTTTAAACAACCTTTAAGCAAACTCGAGTTGCTAAACATGATCTCACCTCTTAACCCCATTGATCCTAGCAGCCTCGATCATGTTGAAGCTGATCATCGTGTTGTTGTACATGATGACTGAGTGGTTGGACTGGATGAAACCCATCCCACCCATGTCAGCAGCTAAGTTAAAGACATGGTCAACTCCATTGGTGACCTTGAGGCAATTATCCATCACCCTGAGATCAACAAGGTGGAATTCATGGCAGAACATGTCCTCGGTCATGTGCTCGTTCTTCTTCCAATCAGAAGCAATAACGTAATGCCCTTCGCTCTTCAGGCGACGGGCAATGTGGGAAGCGATGAAGCCTCCAGCACCAGTGATTGATATCCTTAGTTTCTCAGAAGGCCAGTAGGGCTCTCTCTCAAGCTCCTTGTAAGTGTAGGCACCATAGTCAGCTCCATTGCTGCTTCCCATTCTGCAATGAAGAACAATACACAAGAAACTACAAAGCTTTACATGAAACAACTAGATCTAGGTTAATGGCAGAACATGTCCTCGGTCATGTGCTCGTTCTTCTTCCAATCAGAAGCAATAACGTAATGCCCTTCGCTCTTCAGGCGACGGGCAATGTGGGAAGCGATGAAGCCTCCAGCACCAGTGATTGATATCCTTAGTTTCTCAGAAGGCCAGTAGGGCTCTCTCTCAAGCTCCTTGTAAGTGTAGGCACCATAGTCAGCTCCATTGCTGCTTCCCATTCTGCAATGAAGAACAATACACAAGAAACTACAAAGCTTTACATGAAACAACTAGATCTAGGTTAAACCACCTTACTCCTCGAATCATGGAACTCGAAGGAAAGTACCAAGAATAGAACATTACCACTTGTGTCTAACGAATCACAGAAGATAGAATGTATTTGCTGTTCTACAGGATATTGCTTCATTGATCGAGAAGGAGAAAAAACATGAATCAAAAGCAGGATGAATAAAGGAATGCCCAGATGTTCTAAACCGAAGCCAATTATAGGCAAATTTAAATAAAATTCACTCAAAATTGAACAACAAAAACACACAAAAATCTTTGAGTATATACCTTGCTGGAATATGTGGAAAACGAATCACGGAACAATCGAATCTCATGCAACAACAACAAAAAGACAAAACTCCATTCGTCTCGTCTGAATTTGAAAACGGCAATCGCCTTATGTTCATATATATTCTGTTGTTCAAACATTGCCACTTCATGGGAAAAGCAATTTTCACATAAAACATAACAGCATCATGCTTCGGAAACACAAAGCGAAGAAAAATTTGCATGCCCAGAAAAACAATCTGTCTGAAACCCAGACAGAGAATGGAATCCCGATAATACATGGAGGAGGGAATCTAGGCGAAACCCGGACCAGATCTTTACCTGAAAAGCTTCGAACTTTTCGAAGAGATCGGAGATGGCGGAGGAGATAATGCAGAGGGGAGGTAAGAGAAGCGATGAAAGGGTACAATTTTGCAGGAGTGAGGAGATGTATGTGTGTGTATATATAGAGAGAGAAAGTCGAGAAACAGAGCAACACCACTCGTTTTGATTTCCCAGTGCAATCCTTCTGTATTTACTGCGGTCAGGGGGAAGAGAAATCCCGAATAGGCAAAAAAACCCCAAATAAGTCCATTTTTTTTTTTAAAAAAAAATATTTTTTCCTCAGCCTATTATTTGTTTCCATGAATTTCTTCGAAACATTGTATTACATATTAATATAATAATAACAAACATATGATTTTTTACTAATTTTATAAAATTTATATTTTATAATCTAAAATAATTAATAATTTACATTTCGCCTGTTTTTTTATTTTGATTAGTGAAATTAATGATTCAGCAAACTCTGAAATCGTTTTTCCTAAGAAAAACCAAAATTGATGCATTGTCTCAATCTGTATTTCAGAATAAGAATATAAACAAAACATTACGCAAAAGGGTATTATTGTTAAATTCGGAAATAATAATTTCAATAAATTGTTCGTTTAAAAAAAAAGAGTAAAACGATACGGTAATAAATTACAGAGCATTTGGTATTATATAAGGTGTTATATACTGTTTCCTTATAGCATTTTTTTGATAAAATTTATAAAGAGTAAAATTGTAAAATCCAAAAGGCAAAAAATGAATCCTACACGGTAAAAATCATTTACAATTGAAAAATGGGTACAATCACAATGTCAGAGGAGTTACCTTTATCCTTTATGATTGTGATTGTAATCACACACGGGTTTCTCGTGGAAAACAGTAATCGAAGACTACAGTAAAAAAACTATTTATAAAAAACGAAAATACTGTCCTAAAAAGTAAACCAAATATAAAAAATAGTAAAAATTAATTATAAAAATAAATAAATAAATTAGTTATTTATTTGTCATTGAGTGACTTTTTTCACGTGTTCTGAAGGAGACCACATACACAGATCGTGAGCTTTGGAACCCGAACCATAAACCATGTAATGATAGGATTCGGCTGCAAGAATAGATTTATTACAATATGACCTCAATAGTTTTTAGATTATCAATATGGTCCAATTCAAAGCAAATGCGTATTCGCCCAAATTGTCGTGGTATACTTATTGGGCCTTAAAGAATCGGCCCATTAACTAAATGTACACCGCACCACTTTCTTAACTCTTAATAAAACGGCGACGTTTTATTTTATCCATATTAAGCACCCCTCTCTTTGCTTGTGAGGTTTGAAGGTGTATTGAAACAAGTGACCACCTAGCTCCTTTTATATTGAATTTTTTGAAACCATATTATTTTATAATCATTAAACTCGATTTTTAAAAGCATTTTTAAAATTTTGTTTATAAGTTTGGTTTCGAATTCATTCATTTTTTTTCAGAATATTATATTTTTCAAATAATAAAAAATTGTATGATTTTTGAACTAATAAAATAATAAGATGCTACATTTTGTTCAGCTTGTTTTAGAACTTTCAAAAAATTTAGATAAGACCCATAATTATATATTACAGAATATATATATATGTGTGTGTGTGTGTATGTGTATAAAAATATGTAAAGTAACAAAAGTGATAATGACGTGATCAAGATAAACTAATTATAGATTATCTATCACCGTATATACATATATATAGATGTATGTATATACACTTGTATATGCATGTTGCCATGCACAAGTGTACAAATATGCATAAAGAACTTAGTATATTTAGAAAAGCAGAAAATCTAAATATGGGTACCAAAATTAGAAGAGGATATATATATATCGGAGAAAATCGGTGCAATCCGAAGGGTTTTTAATTCAATTACCCCCCAAAAATGCAATTAAATCTCTCTGCCATATATCCTTGAAGAAGACAATTAAATGTGCGTCTACATATATTTTATTTTCCAAAATTATAAAAGAAACTATAAATTCAATTCACGGGTTCTGCAATATAACATGAAAAGAAACTTACACACACACACACACACACACACACATATATATATATATATATATAGTTTTCAAGATTTATTACAAGCCAGAATATGAATTTTTTTTTTATCAAGAGTTTACGACTAATATAACTCAAATTAGAAAAAATTCTGCAGAAAATATCTCAGGTCATGTGGGTATAAATATTGGTTAACAAGGTAAATTAAATTGAGATTAACATGATATGTTCCACAATGAGATTCTAAGTTCTAACCAACAGTTAAAAATGTAAAAATTCTGAATTAATTAACCGCAAACGCTTTTGTATCACAAGATTTAGTGAGATCAAGACGGTAAACAAAATAGCAACTTAAGTGCCAACAGAACGTCTAACCATTGTCGCAATATTTAAAAAAAAATAGCACGATATAACACTCGAGTAAATAATTTGAAGTGTTAACAAGAAGAAACCGGAAATTAAGTTCACCGGATTTAGAAAAAAAATTGAATTATTCCGAAATAGTAATATCATTAGAAAAATGAAAGGATCAACAATTTATAATTAATATATAAACCTCACAAAAAAAAATTTAAAAAAAAGGAAAAAGGAAAACGTACCTATATACACGTAGCTTCTTCATTCTAGGGTTTCCAAGAGACCCTACACTTGTATATTGTGAAGATAAATATGATAAGAAAAAAAAAGCTTTAAATAACATTAGGGTTTTTTTTTTCCTCCTTGGCGTCTTCTCTATATCATCTTTCTCATGCTACATACAACCATGAGCAGGTGAAACTACCAGCATGATCTAGTCTCTCTCTCTCTCTATCTCTCTCTCTATCTCTATCTCTCTCTCTCTCCATGAAAATAGAATCTCTAAAACCAAAAATCGAAGATAAAATGACAATATAAATCCTATTCGAAGAGGAAGACCAGATCATGCTGGCAGCTTACCTGCTAGTGGTGCATGATATGCACATATATATTCCTATATACACACATACATATATGAATTTATGTGGGAAAATAGATATGGGCTTTCTTGCTTCTTGTGTGGGGAGAGACACAGAAGAGAAGGGTAGAGAGTATATATAACCTCAGAATATGATGAATGAGTTATGATTTAATACATGTTGGATCCTACATATATATATATATATAGCTTTAACTGAAAGTATTATAGAAAATAGGTTTATGTTAGAAAATTTGTATATTTTATTTTTGTTTGCATATATGATGGGTCTTCTGGTGTGCTATATATATATATATATGTATGTATGTATTTTTTTAAAATTTTACATATAGATGGTGCTTGGTTCCTCATCATCACAACATTAAGGTACAATAATTACTCAACCTCCGAGGCCCCATGATGCAAATGATTTAATTTTATTTGTGCATATGCATTTATCTTTAAGGCACTATTAAATCTTGGAGATCTTGTTTTCCTTCGAAATTTTGTTTTCTCCTCCTATATTTTTTTGTTATTAATTTTAAAACTAAATTTGAATAAAAATTGTATTGGTATGCGATAGTTTTGATTAGGAAAGAGACTTATAATATTTTTTTCGCAAAATTGCATTGATATGTAATTGATTTAGTTTGTATCAATAAATATTTTTGGTTCTTTAATGAAAAAATCCCTCAAATTCCATAGTTATTTGAATTCATGTATTGTTGTACAAAACGTGAGGACATATATACCCTTATACACTATAAGGTTGTGAATAGACTTAATCACCAAATTGATATATGAAAATTTTCTAACTAAATAATAACAAATATATTGAACATAATTTTCTTTGGTAATGCAAAATTCATCGCATATATAAGACTAGAGTAAATCCCAATAAATTAAAAAAAATGAAGAATGCATATTAACACGATTACCATAGGTAAAAGAGGGAAAATATGATATTAAAATACTCAGAAATTAATTAAAAAGAGGCATTTGGGGAGTTGAAATTAAAGGGTGAATGTGAAGATGTGGTCCCATTTTGAAAATGATAAATAAATAAAATAAATAAAGAAGGTGCAAATTGAATATTGTCACGCTTAAAGCCCTAAGCCAACGCATGCTGACACCTCTAACATCATTTTCTAATTATTATCCATACAATATTAATTTTTACACATTTTATTATCTTTATATGTTAATTGTGAGATTATACTAATTTGCAAGTTAGTTTTGGAATTAAGGCATCAAACTAACAATAAATGAATGGCATTTTTTTTATAACAAAACATGAAATTTCATTGTAAATAATCGTGTAATCAATATATTTTAATAGTTTTAGTGTGTTGGCTTTCATTTATTTTAGGATATGATTTTTTATTATAAAAAACATATCAATTCCATTTTTACATCAAATTTCGATTCATTTTAGATTTTATTCGGATTCGTTTCAAAACCATATTTCATAAAAACAAAATCCTTATGTACTAACAAAATCATTTTCTTTGGATTTTTTCGAATATATTCATATTCAAATTCGAATTTAACTCATTTAATTGCAGAAATCTAATCTATTATTAGATCAGATTTCATTATCATATGACTAATTATTAATTATTTGTTTCGATTTTGAATTCCCAAATTTCAAAGTATCACTTTTGATGTATAAGTTAAAACGAAACTGTTTTTTTTTTCTTTCTATTCTTATTCTAATTTTGATTGCGATATTTTTTCTAATACCTTTAGCTTCTATATATCTTGTAAAGGACAATTCCATATTCAACACTCCCTTTAATTTCAATGGAGAGAGAGAGAGAGAGAGAGAGAGAGAGAGAGAGAGGTAAACATCAAGAAGAGAACCAAAAAGGGTATAATGCGTTTTTAATAAGGGGACCAATTCCATTACCCAATTGCATGGTTTCTTCTTGTATTAGTTGTAGAAGCTTCACGTGTTTAAAGCTAAAGAGAAAGCAAAAGCACCCTAATTTTGAATTCTCGCGTGTGATTTCATCTCATTTTCCCTCTTTATGGCCATGGAGATGTTTATATTAATAAAAAAAAATCTGTTGACGTAACCCTAGTTTATACTCTAGCGTATTTGAATTTCTGACCTATTTTAACATTATTGATTTTAACCAAATAGGCTTACGGGTTTTGCTTTTAATTAACTGATTTGGGGGAATACAAGCTCATTGATGGAGAGAACAACTCATTTTCATTTCAATTAATTAATTAAAAGGCATTACTTAATTAACTAAAAGAGGCCTTGTAACATTGATTAGTTATTATTTTTAGGTGGGAGTTTTGTGTTTTATTTTAGGATTGATAAAAATTAAGTATTCTTTAAAGATATTTTCGTTATTATTCGAATTTCTATTTCTTTTCAAATCAATTTAGTTAATTTGATTTTTTTTAAAATCATAATAATTAATCTGTTTTAGATTGTATTATATTCGATTTTAAAAAATATATCTTTTTATATATTAAGCAACTAAAATCAAAATGGCCACCCCCTAATTAATTACACAAAAGAGGCCTAAACTTTAATTTGCTTTGACCCATGGCGACGAATTTTAAGTAGAGCTTCACTTTGGCTAAAGTTGTTCCGATTAGGACTTTCACCGGTTAGAGACCCCAAACTTCAAGTTACTTTCATAATGCCTTTTATACTAATTATAAATTACTCTTCATAAAAATTATAATATGCTTATATATATATATATATATATATATTCAATTATCATCTCATAAATATACGATAATTATGACGCATCTAATAAAATACGTGTCATAAGTAGTTAATTATGATATACACTCGTACACATGTACACACGCATGCATGTACATGGAATTATGCTAATTATCTAAATAGCGAGAGGATCACCGTACATCATAATATAAACCCTAATATGAAAAGGGCTACGTATATCACTATTATAAATTAATATCTGGTTGGGATAATTACTTCCTGGAACTCAAATAAATATTGCTGAAACTTACACCCTGTATATATAGTACATATATTTATTCACCATATATATATATATACACGTATTTATTTCATATATGTGAATGGTAGAATAATGGCTCTATGAACATGGTTAGGGTTTTTTTTTTAATAAAAAAGAAAAAGAAAGAAAAAAATGTTTAGGGCTGTGGCATGTGAACGTCGGCGGAAGCGATCGATGAACTGTAAGACTGCAAGAGTGATGATAAAAGCATATGTTATTTTTAAAAGTTTGGTTATATATACATAATTTGGTTACAACATTTAAAAATTATGTTAAATACATTGTATGAAATCCACATATCGTTTCGCTTTCGGCTAACACAATCCCCATTGTTCCTTTTTAATCAGTCACCTTTTTATGTCAATTTTAATAATGGTGTATTAACATATTTTATATATATATATATATATAGATATATTGTTGTCATCAACTTAGCCAACAAATCTTTTTACTTCCACCAATCTCACACATGTCTACCACTAAAAACGTTTTATGTGTTTAAGAAATTAAGCAAGAATTTATACTACATGTATTTTTGTCAAATCTAAACCGTACATCTGGACCTCCGGACAAATCCGGTTCAAACCGGCTCGGATGTTGTCTGTGTCGAGATTCACCACGTGGCAGTTGATCAGACGTGCAACGCGGCTGATGCTCCGAAGCCGTTACGGAAATGGGTACAGAAACATATGCATAAAGTGATGTATGTAATTGATATACAAGTGGTTGTAATTGAAGAATTAAAATTGTTTATCTTTCTAAGATAAAAATATGTAATATGAATGAATCCCCTCGACGATTTAGAATTGCGATGCAATAGTGTGATTTATTTGGATATTTATAACATCGTATTTTTTTTTAAAAACTATTTAAACGGTAAAATACAGATGTTGTAACAATTCCTTGTGTATATTAGGGGTGGACACAGGTGGTCGGATACCCGGAAAAATCGAGAGATCTGGATTTGGATCTGGAAGACTCGGGTATTTAACTATAAGATTTGTATCCAGGATTTGATATTTACGAGTATCCGGGGTACGGATATCCGGAATAATGGTCGGGTATTCGCGGATATCCGGATTCGGATTTATTTAAGAAAAACAACAATATTTATATATAAAATTTTCAAAAAATAAAGATATATTTATAAAAATTGATGAATTATGATAAAATATATGAGATAAAAGAGATAATAAGAGATAAATAATAATAAATTTAATTTTTTTGAATTAATATTAAAAATATGAAATTATTTAATCTAAACTAATTATATTTTATTAAAATATTATATAAATATAAAATATAATTATTTATAATCATAATAGTCGGATACCCGCGGATATCCGGTTTTAAAAATTCTATTATCCGGATTTGGATTCGGATTCACGAGTATTGAAAAATCAGGATTTGGATTCGGATTTGAAAATGACGAGTACCCTAAAATCGGATACCCGTGAGACGAGTATCCGACGGATATCCGATTTTTCGGGTATTTGTGCCCAGCCCTAGTGTGTATATATATATATATATATATATACCAAGTTTAAAATTTCATCATTATTTAGTACAGTCAAAACAAAATTATATTCATTTTGAGGAATATTTTTCCCACCGCATACAAAATCATTATTTACTTGGATAATAAAATACAATACAAAAAATAACTGGTAACTGTCCCTTCCAAAAGATTTACCAACAAATTTACAGGGGCTATTTTAATACAATCTCAATAAAAAAAAAATCACAAGATTCATTAATGGATTCAAATAGAATACCAATACACAAGCGTAAAAAAATGTTTATTTGATAATTTTTCACAAAGGGTCGAAGAATAAAGCCTCTTGCTTCTGCGCCGGAGGACGAGAAACCATTCACCGGAGATTTTTTCGACGGCGACGAGAGCGGCCGTAGGTTTGACGTGAAACGAATGGGTTTTCCGAAGTCGATTTAAACCCATTGGGCCTTTATTGGGCCCAAAGAAAGCCCAACTTTACAGCTTAAAACCCCGTATAGCATCGTCGCGCTGACACAAAACACGTTGCCCTGTTCTTTGTTCGTATTCCGTGATCCAATGAGAAGTTGACACGTATAATGTGTGAGAGGGATGCACCGTAGAGGAGTGTGCTGTGGAGCAGAGGACAGAAGCCCAAGACGGATGGTCGGTTATTTAAAAAATAGGGCCCAGTTTCTCTGTATTCACGTGCCCTGCCATCACCGCTGTTAATTCCACACGATCGTCTGCATAGGATTCTAACTCCATATAGTACCTCAAATAAATAAATAAAACAATAATAAAAAAACAAAAGGCCAAAAAAAATTCAATATTTAGAAATGTTAACACAAATATAAATTTTAATTTTGAGAATATATACAATTTATCATATTCTAATAATTTATATTCATCAGCGTTTATATAAAATAAAATTTTTTATATGATAACAAATTATAATTTTTTAAAAAAATTTATGACCATATATAAATTTTAGAATGCATAAATTTTTTCTATTTTTTTCATAACAAAGATATGACCTTAGTTCAGAAAATTTGGAGTTCGGAATTGGCAATAGTAAATTACCGTATCATTTATTAACCAATGGATTTCATTTTATAAGGTTAAGCTAAATTAAATGTTTTATTGGTTGTTTCTTGGTTCTAAGTGTAAATGATTATCCGTGCAAAATTTACCTCACACACGCACACACACACATATATATATATATATATATGTATAGACGACGAATATGCCGTTTAATTTTATACGATTCGGCACACAATATTTGATATCTATTTATTAAATTTAATAATGTTTTTTTTTTCTTCTCAAATTGTTCGGGCCATCGTTCGTCCTCCGCGCACGTGCGTCCTGTGGTTGACCTCTATAATTATCACATGTTTATATATAGGTATGTATGTATATATACATAAATATATACGGATATATATATATATATATATATATATATCAACGATTCTTGTATTATTATTGCAGCAGCTTTTGCCTACGTTTAATAATTTCCCTATGCTATATTTTCATGGAGAAGCCCGTTTAGAAAGCGTTTATAAGAACCATTAACTAATATGGGCCTCATGTCAATGGGCCCATTGGACCATATTTGGCCCATTTAGTTTATCGATTGAACCCAAAGTCTCAGGTTGGAAAATTGCTGGATCTTTTATGTTTAAATTTTTTTTTTGTAAAACCTGGATGCATGAGCTTTAAATAAAATATTAATATATGAAAATCAACAAAATAATAATAATCTTTTAAATTCAATTCATTATTGGCGTCCATGAACACACACACATATATATATATAGAGAGAGATGTGTATGTGTATTCGTTGATACAGAATAATTAAAATTATAGTAAATTATGCCTACGCGGTTTTGCCCGAAAGTTACGATAATATTTTCATAATAAAGCAAATAGTGGGCGTCAAGTAAGACAAAAAAAAAATGTCAATTTTTTCCTCATTGCTCTATAGACATGTTTATTGAAATATTTTATTTTGATTTTCCTAAATTTTTGCGCCATTCGTTATAATCAGCTCAATTTTAAAAGTAACCCCTATTTATTTAATTTTTGTGATATTAATATATGAAAATGTTGTTGGGTCATATTGGTTTTAACTTAAAATCCAAATCCCATCATCAATCATTCTAATTTTTAACGTAATCTAATATTGGCAAATTTGCGGAATAATAAAAATAAAAATGATTAAATTGTGAATTGTGATAAAATGTATAAAAAAATCACCCTTGATTTAGATGGGTGCAGCTACTGTTCTTATGGGTTGATTAATGTAGTCTATATATATGTATTAATCCCTGATATTTATAATTGCACAAAAATATATATTAAGATAAATAAATATGAGCGACAAAATGAGACAAAAGAATATCTGAACAATTCAACCGCAGACAATGTTTTAACATTTCAAACGGAAACCCTTTAATCAAATGTTATTATTCTTTAGAAATTAAATACTTTAATTCAATCCATAAAAGGTTTGTGCAACACAACGAAATATATAGGAAATGAAGATTTTAAACAATCAACGTCTAGGCTTGCAAGCATTATTCCCAGTTATTTTTATTTAGTTTATTTTTTATAAAATTTATTTATTTATTTATTATATTGAGTTTTAATTCGATTTGAAATTTAATTTATTTTATTTAAATTCTATTTTTTTAGTTTTCATGATTTTTTTTGTTATTTTTTATATTAGACTTAAACTGAATTAATTTAATTCGAACAATTATACCTAATCCATTATGAATTTAAATATAATATCGTTATATATTGTTTAATTATTTTGATTCTATTTTCTATACTCTATAATTTCCTTTCATAACATTCTTTTCTTCCCTTTCAACTTTGTCCCAATATGATGACAATAATCTTAAAAAAAATGATTCAACCATTGATAATATTGCAAAATTGAGTTAGTAAACAAGTGGAAAACACACACATATATATATATATATATATATACATATGTGTATCCACATGCGCATACAAATACAACATTGATTGGTTGCAATCATATAATATAACAAATCCAAAAGAGACAAAATACATAATTGTTTATTATAATGAAAAAATGTCCGTTAATCCAAAGAGACCTTCGAAAAGAGATCGAGAATATATAAAATAAAATTTCAATAAACAATATGATCGTATCCCAAGGTGATGAGCTTTGTAATTTTATTTTATGTTAAAAACACCCGTGGAGAGGGGCATTATTTATACATACGAAAATCATACGGATATGTTATGTTAAAAAAACATATTTTAAATAAATTTTCTCACACTATTATTATTATATAAATTAAATGAGAGTCTATTTACTTGTCGTGAAAACTTTGTCCTTTTCCTCGCAGAGCAGTTTCCACGGCGAATCGTCTTCTTCTTCATCCTCCATAGCACCGCTGCTGCTACGGAAACGACATCGTTTCGTAGCTTTTCCGTGTACTGCTGAGACTCCGTTCTTCGATTCCGTTTTCGTTTTCAACGGCGCCGTTTTAGGTACTCACATCACACACACAAGCTTCGTTCTTGTTTCTTTCCCTTTTAAGACTTTTTCTTCTTCTTGGGTACGTTCTTGGTTAATCCGTTGATGGGTTTTAGCCCTCACGGGGAAAAAAGATTCGAAATTTATCCGAATCACCAGAAAAGTTTACATTTTTACAGGATATAATGAATTGGGTATCGGGAATTCTCTGTGTTTTTCCATGCATTACTCCGAAAAATTCAAATTTTACGATATGGGTCGTCCTGTTTTCTAATGAATATCACGCTTTGTTGTGGGGTTGGTGGGGATTTGCCACTCCAATTTTCCAAGATTCGTGGAAGATTATAACACTTTTTCCATTTTTTGACTACTTTTCGCCTTTCTATTTGTTTGGCTTCATAAGAATCGTGACGGCATGAACCGAAAGCAACTACTACTCGGTGTCTTATCATTTCCCTCTGTCTCAGATTCTACAGAGGAAAACAAAAAAAAAAAAAGCGGAGGAGAGATTCAAGAACCTACAATGGAGCAGTACGAGGTTCTTGAGCAAATTGGAAAAGGGTCTTTTGGTTCGGCTCTTCTTGTAAGGCACAGACATGAGAAGAAGAAGTCAGTACTACTATTACACCACATACACACACACACACACACACACACACACACTTGTTCATGTTCTTGAATTGATTCTTGTGTGTACGGAAGGTATGTGCTGAAGAAAATCCGACTGGCCCGACAGACCGACAGAACAAGAAGATCTGCTCATCAAGAGGTGCGAATCGATATGGAAAAGAATGATATACATGGTTTGGTCAACGATTTCCTTTCGTTGTTATTGTAGATGGAGTTGATCTCGAAGATTCGGAACCCATTCATTGTGGAATACAGAGATTCTTGGGTCGAAAAGGTTTTCATTTCATGCTGTCATCTTCCCCAATTTTTGTATTCTTTTTTGGTTTGAGTACATGTGGATGGTGGTGATGATGATGATGATGATGATGATGATGATGATGATGTGTGGTTTCAGGGATGCCATGTGTGCATAGTGATAGGCTACTGCAGAGGGGGAGACATGTACGTATATATACGCTGTCCTTCTCTCGTGTTCTGGTTTCTTCACAAGGTTCTTCTCTCACTGTGTTTCTCTGTTGGGAATATTCCAAGGGCCGAGGCAATAAAGAAAGCTAATGGGAAACATTTCTCTGAAGAGGTAACTAATTATTTTTCTCGTTTTGTTTTTTCATTTTCTTCCTGAATTTTCATATTTTTTTTTGAATTTCGTTATCGAAGAAACTGTGCAAATGGCTGGTCCAGCTCTTGTTGGCTCTCGAATACTTGGACTCCAATCACATTCTCCATCGTGATGTCAAGGTATGATCGGATATATCCCTACCCGCGAAAGGTCGGATACCCGAAAATCGGATACCGTGTTATCCGACTGATTTTCGGGTATTTATTCCCCCACCCTTTTTGCTGTGATGCCTCCGTCACTACTCCTTGTCTGTATTCTGACATGAGACTGTGTATGCAGTGTTCGAACATATTCTTGACAAAGGATCAAGACATCCGTCTAGGTGAAGAACACTCTTAGCCATGTCCTAACCTCAAATCAAAGATTCCAACGCTGAAAAATGGATGAGTTTTTGCAGGCGATTTCGGACTTGCCAAGATTTTGACGTCGGATGATCTCGCCTCTTCGGTGAGTAGTTACAGTTCCCCGACGTTTTTTTGCTGCTCTGATGATTCGTTTTCGGGTTTGATCTTTACCCCTTTTGTGAATCAGGTGGTAGGAACCCCCACCTACATGTGTCCCGAGCTTCTCGCCGATATACCGTATGGGTCCAAGTCAGATATCTGGTCGCTCGGCAAGTTTTCTCCGTCCATGGCTGCAACACTGAATCTATGGAATCGATTTTGGGAACTATCATTCGTCTGAATCTTCTTCGGTTTTTTACTTGTCCAGGGTGTTGTATGTACGAGATGACGGCTCTGAAACCCGCATTCAAAGCCTTCGTAAGTTTCCCTTCCGCCTTTTCCGATTTCTTGCCTCGCCTTTCTACGTTCCGATCGGGGTTTTCTGTGTTTTCGATCAAGCAGGACATGCAAGGTCTGATCAATAGGATAAACAGATCGATCGTGGCGCCTCTTCCTGCTCGATATTCCGGCGCCTTGTAAGTGTAGAATCTACCCTGAAAGTTTCCAACTTCTATCGAAACTCGCGGGTTTGGTTTCTGTCCTGTTGAACACATTAAAATCACGGCTCTTTTCCTCCTTTCAGCCGAGGCCTGGTGAAGAGCATGCTTAGGAAGAACCCGGAACTCAGACCAAGTGTATGCACAATTCTCCTCTCCTCCACTTTTCGTTTTTCTTTTCCGTGACCCGAGCCGAAAGAAACGACTTTGTCTTGTGGTTTAGGCTTCTGAGCTGCTTAGGCAGCCACTGCTCGAGCCCTATGTCCAGAAGGTTCATCTCGCAGTGAACAATCCGAGGTGCGACAACATACTTCACGAGCAATGGTCAAAATTCGGACCCATGAGAGAAAGTAGGGATCTTGCTCAGTGTACATCCGAGGATGAACAGGGAGATTCTTCTGCTTCTATCAAAGCTGTATGCCGATGTCGCAATCCGAACCACTTACGGCAAGCTGATATATCCGCAGATACTGAAAGCAATGATGGAGTTGTTGTCAGCAGACCCGTCGTTTTAAAATCTCCGGTGAGAGCTTTGGCCTCTCCCGGGAGATCGAGGCAACCTACTAGGAGAGACCGAGATGTGGTAAGAGATTTATCCCAAAAAAAAAAACTCTTATTGATTTGTCGCTCGGTTACTTGGCTACTTGTCTGAGCCTTCCAATGTCACAATGCTGCAGATACCTGTGTCTCGAGCTCCAGGCAGGAAACCTGCGAGCCTGATTCGCAGGGCATCCATGCCCGTCTCTCGAAAACCCGCGAAAGAAACAAGAGAACCTCCGTACAACCCAAAGATCGGGATACTTCACCGCATAAAATCTCCGGAAGTCTCTGTAAACGAGCCGAGAATCGACAAGATCGAGTTCCCGCTTGCTTCGTACGAGGACGAGCCCTTCATTCCGGCCGTGAGGTGGAAGAAGGAGGCTTCGTCCCGAGGGTCCTCCTACAGTGCGCAGCCACCCGAGCCACTCGACTGCTCGATCACCAAAGACAAGTTCACCCTAGAATCAGGTGATCATGAGAGCAATACAAAGAAACTGCAGTATCCAGATGCATGGCCGGGAATCGAATGTAGAGATTTGCAGACAGAACCTGAAGACAGAAGTGATTCGTCTGGTCAGTGCAGGAGACAGAGATTTGACCCGACTTCGTACCGGCAGAGGGCAGAGGCATTGGAGGGATTGCTCGAATTCAGTGCGAGGCTGCTTCAAGAACAGAGATACGATGAACTGAATGTGCTGTTGAGGCCGTTTGGTCCTGGCAAAGTCTCGCCCAGAGAAACTGCCATATGGTTGTCCAAAAGCTTCAAGGAAACTTCTTCTAAGCTTCAAGATTGATGAACACACCGATTCTTTTTTTTTCTTTTCTCTTGTTAACTTTTTTCCCTACCTGATGCTTCTTCCATGACATGACAGTTGTGTTCTTCATCTGCAATCTGATGCATACATTAACCAAAATGTAGCTTGTCTTTCTCTTTTGTGTATCTTTTCATTCAACAGAAAAATTTCTGAACTACACAGTTCAAGAACATATAGATGTATGCAACTACGCATTCAAAATTTTTGGTCCAACAGCCAAAAAAAATGTTACAGTGCTGGTGTTGGAAATCAGAGCCAGCTCTTCCATTCAAGAAGCCACTTGATGATTTTGCCACAGAGACCGAATCGAACCATCCTCTTCCATTAGAGAACATCTTGAACATACATTTGAGATCAAGAACAAGATTGAGAACACAGAGACAGACAGATATACCATAACATCAGAATCGGCCAAGAAACAGATTCGATGAGAGTAAATATAAGATATATACCGGAAGAAACGTTGAGCAAGAATCTGACGGATTCAAGAAAAGAAGATTTCCCCATATCCATACCTCTTATTCTTCCTCGGTGAAGGATGAAGCTTGGCCAGGCTAACAAAAATGCTGTTTACTGGTTCAGTGTCTTGTGATACGCAACCTGCAGTTACCAGATGTAATCATTTTCTCTTCGGCCGAGATTCTACGAGTATATTTTTTGCCTTTAATTCTTGAATTAAGCATTACATGTCTGAAGACTAAGGGATATGCATGGGCATGGGGGATCATGACATGAACCCGGAGACATTCCGGTTTGAATACTTACAGAAGTTGATGTCTTTAACAGCTCTCTGATTGCCATTGTGGCATAACAAGAAGACGGAAGAGTAAAAGCCATTTTGAGAGCCACCTGCATCTGCTGAGAACTCGGGTTTCCACAATCCTCCGGACCATCTTCTTCTCCCTTGCCAAATTCTGTTTGAACTTTCATATCATTCTCGGAAGATTCATGTGGTTTGGTATCGGCTTTAAGGGACTCATTTTCAGTTTCTTTTACAGATCCATCTTCTTGAAAAACATCATTCAAAGGCCTCGTCTTATTTATCCTGTCAAGATCCGTCTCTGCCAAAGGCGTGTTGCTGTCAGTGTAAGTCAGCAATTCCCTGCAAGAATGGCCAGAAATTAGTCTCTGCCACCATAAAATTTATCGTATCGGAACTAGAGGAAGGTAAGGTCCAAAATATATACCATTCGAAGTCAATTGGCTTCTGCAGAATTCGCCTGTAACCACCGGTCATGCTAGTTATGGAGAATTCCCTAAAAAACAGTACATCAATTTGCTTGCCATTAATACAACAGAAGGTGATTCAAGGAGATATAGCATATGGAATTTCAGAAGGATTGGTTTCGGAAATATTACTTGACACCGTGAGAGCTCTCAGTCAAGTCGATACCATTCTGAGCGGTGCAAGATAAAAAAAAATGTAGAGATTTCATCAGTAGAGAAGCAGAAGTAGAACAATGATGAGAATCCAAAAGTTTTAATAAAGTATCGAGCAGAACTGAGAGTTTAACAAACCTTCTTTGCCAAATCGTGATAAATGTCAGCAACGTCATTGGATGGGTAAATGACTCTTGAACTGTTAATACAAAGAAAACAAAAAGTGTTTAATTTTGAACGAAAATGTTAAATCTAAGACAAAAAGTCACCTTTTTGACAGAACTTGCTGCCAACTTACCCAGGCAGCGGGAGGATGATATCACTGGTAGAGTAAGTTCCTGACTCTATGTCCTCCGCAGTTATGACCTAAAGAATATGAGAAAATTAAGTTTTTTATTATTATGTAACCTCACTGGTTCGTAATCCTCATTTTCTGGAAAAGGGTAACAATTATAATCATAAATCTGATCCAGAACCGATGTGAATCAAAGATGCTCTCCATAGTCTTAAGCCATTGGGATACGAGACGAACAGAGCAAGCTTACACCTGGGTGTTGTCTTAAACGAAGCTGTTAAAAGACAGAAACTAACCTTGACGAGATCACTCCTTTCCCCAGGAAGATCTACAACAGAAGTTTCATCTAATTGTCCACACTCTATTGCCTCGTTGTTTTCTTCGTGCTCAGAACTCAAACTAACCCTACTTTTTGTATCATCTAACTTGGAATATACCAAGTCTCCCAACACAACTTGGTTTGTTCCTGTCACACCACAAGACAAAAAAGAGCAAACTTGAATAATCTATCCACTTGCTCTCGTCACAACAAAAGGGTAGCAAAACCCATTAATAGGCATGCAGAAAGATCAATTTACCATATTTTTGCACACGCATACTAGCTGCATGATTCCACAAATAGCTTTGGTAACTATGTACATACCTGCATAATTAGGAATCGAAACACAGGTAAGTTGAAAATCTAGCTTAAACATCCATGACAGACATACCGCCACAATAAGAACCACGATATATCACACTTTCCAGAGTTTGTTCCTCGTGGAACTAAAGCACATGTTAAAGAAAGAAACGATCACTTACATCATTCTCAAAGTCCTGGGTATTGCTTTCAGTGCTTGCAAGTAGTTCCCAGGACATTTTTTCAGACACTGCAGCTGTTGAACAATGCCCAAGATAGGGAAGTTATTATCATATATATAAATATATATATGTAACCTATGAACAAGAGAAAAAATTTCAAGCTGGAAGCATACTATGGCTCTTTCAGCGACCAGATGACGCGGTAGCTGCTTTAGAGTCCCGTCAATGTCACCAGTCTCTTTGTAATATGCCCGAACCTCAGTTATCAAGTTCTTCTGTATTAAAAAGCTTCAAGTCAAGGAAAAACTATACATTCCGGAGCCACCAATATTGTCTAATATTTATTGGCCGTTTCAGTCAAATAGAGTGTGTCATGATAAAGGATATCACTTTCTCTTGGATCAAGAATCATGTCTACAGCATTTTTCCACTCTCCTCTCATTAATGCGGCTCCAACTTGGTGAGTCGGTACTGAACCACTTCCAAAACGCTGACATGAAAGAGAAGTATCGATTTGAACCTTCGGAATAAAACTTGAAAGCGCAAGTCATATTAGCTACCCAAAATCATACACAGAAATACACCAGAGAGCCGGTTACAAGAGGGAAGTAATACTTGCAAACCAAAGTAGTTAATGAAGCCATGTTTCCCCAAGTATTCTGCAGAGTTTTTGATAGTTTCTTCGGAATCTGCAACTACTCCTCTGAGCAGAATGGAAGATCACACACAGAGTGATCATGTGAAAGACATTTCGGTGTGCAAAAAGATTTTTATATTCTTACAAATTCTCACCTTAATGTGATTGTAAATCTGTTTCCCATAAGCTGTCCGAGGAGAAGTCCTTCCTTAACATAGCTATAGAAATGGTAACAACCAGCAACAAAGCAATCAGAAAATAATCCAGTAAATAAAAAAACACTGAAGAACGGGTCCACTTACCAGAAGTCGCCAACTTTTATACCAAACAATCTCTTATTAAGTGCTGCCAATTTGCTGGCATGTTGTTTAAACACAGTGACCTACAAGAACAAAAAAGTACCTCTATGTAATGCACTGTAACAAGCTAAACTCATGTTACACAGGAAACAGGCCCGGATAACTCACACGCTGAGTTGAAACTGACCGCTTATCTTTTGTGCCAGAAAATCCGAAGGACTTTGGCTGTAAAGTCAAATAGCCAATTCAAGATGAAACTTATCAAGGAAACTATAAGCATGTCAACTAGTTTATCAAGTAAAGTACACAATTCAACTGTAAAAGACCACGGAAATCACCTGAACACCAAGCATCTTTCCGATCAATCCCAAGGCCTCCTGTGTATCTTTGTTCTCCTTGTAAAGATGGAACCTAAAAAAAAGGTATGACAGTAACTTATGGATTGAGTTTGAGTGATATACATTTTGTATTACTTAAATGTGACGAGCAACAGTTAATGGGAAGCATTTCAGAAAAGATAAGACTCGATTTCAGATATGAACATTTGCTGACTCGTTTACAATGTGCTAAAATACATTCAGTTTTGCTATACTGACAAAATTCTAGTATAAACATTACCTGAGAAACTTGCCTAGATGCTCTGGCCAATGCTCTGAGCCTCTGCTATCGAAAGGCTTATCACCTCTTTCCTTCCGTTTCTTAGAGCCTTTGCCTCTGTTGTTAATTCCACCCGAATTTACTCTCACACGGATGCATTTTGAGGTAAAATCAGGACCATCGACGGTGTCAGTGACCAAGAACTTGAAGTGCTCCTTAAAAAAGTTATGGATAGCCTGTACAAAGTAGTCAAGTTGGAAAGTAACCTCAATATTGTGATGTGTAATGATAATGACACAAACACAGATTCACAGAGTGGACTCAAAGATTACCGTTCTCTTGGATTTGTCAGAGCTTGGATCAAGAACAATTGGTGATATTTCACCATCACTTCCTGAAGTGATTTGATCGATCAAGGCTTCTAACCGCTGTGCATCCGAAGCACTAGCAATTGATCTGAACGACTCAAATTCAGAAGCATAACTCTTGTTCAAGTTATCTGAGGATTTTATTTCTTTCTCCTCCTTCACATCCTGAGAGGGAGAATACCGAGAACAGAGGGTTAACAACTTCGCATAAACAGATATATGATATGAACACACAAACGTTAATGTGGATAGATGAAAGCATTGAAACATAAACCCAAGAAAAAGGCAAACCATCTCAGGAGGGACATCTAAGGATGTCAGGTGGACAACATTTCCATCCATATCCGCTTCATTAACAATAAAGTCCGAGTATCTGTAAAAATTATTCGAACAGATATAATTCAGTAAAGCACCAGTTCAGAACAAAAATCATTACAAACACCGCCAAAGTTCAGAAGTAAACAAAAAATTACGCAAGTAAAAGGGATTATGCATCAAACATCTGACATATATATTATATATTTAAAAAAAACACACTTTCACCCATTTTCAACAAACCCAGAAAATTATAAGAACATCAAAAAAGCTTCAAAATTTAAATTAATCCCTTTACCAGTTCAAACAGCCCGTGAAACAAAAACTCGCATCTATAAGAACATGCATCAACAATATTCTAATAAAAAGGAACATGCAGCATTCATTGACGGAACTTATGACCTTTGTTTGAGAATACCGCGGAAGCCCGGGAGCTGGGAGATGAAACAGGAGATACCCACATCGGACTCTTCCACGTTTTTCATACTGTCAAGGGATTTAGCAGTCGTCGCCATTGTTGTCGTTGTGCGATGCTTGCTCAAGTAGGGTTTTAGCAGAGACGAAAGGCACGACGATAGTTTCATTTCTTCCACTGTCAGGAAAAAAAACCTTTTAAACGCAACGTTTTATTAACCAAAACCGGTACCTGTCCGTAGTAAACCGGAATCGGACCATACCGAACCGGTCAAATGTCTAAGTCAGTTTGTGCGCAGAAAAGGCGAACTTCCGTTATAGACAGATCGAGACGAGAGATAGAGAGAGATGGTGACGAAAACGGAGGAGAGACAGCTGAATCAACTCGAGAATCAGGTCGATAATGGTGGAGGCGGTGTGTGGGAATACCTCTGTCTTGTTCGGAAGCTCAAGGTTCGCCGGTCAGAGAAGGTGTTAAAGCATGGTCTCGGGATTTTGAATGATCCGGGAAAACGATCTGCTGTAGGTCCAGATGGTAAGTCGATTCGGATTCCTTTGCTTGGTGTGATTCCGAATTTCACAACTTGTTTGATTCCGAATTGGGAGATTTATTTGAATCGGGTTCATTGGAATTCAATTTGATATCTATTGTGGTTATCCAGATGCGTTTTGGTTGTTGAATTGTGCGTATTCTGAGATTTATTTTGATTGAAAATTTCTCAAGTTCTGCTAAGTCTGGTCGGATACTGGTTTGCGTCGATGGGTTTGATCCTTGTGATTGTTTCCGACCAAAACTGGGTGGGTGTTGTTTCAATCTGTGTTTTTCGAAAACCTCGTTTTCTTTATTGTTTAATCGATACTACAGAAACTGAAACGTCGTATTTTAAAAGCATATGTGTTGCTGATCAAGGGTTTGAGTTCATGTACACTAATCGTTTTGAGAGACCCTATCCTGGAATTATTTCTCATTGGATTGTCCCATCTGTTTTTGTGTAAAGGAGTTTGATTTCAGCAAGTGCCGAGATTTTTTAGATGCCAATGGTCTCCTTTAAGCAAATTTGAGTTTGTAGAACCCAGAAATTTCATCAAAGATCATATCTTGCCTGTCTACTTTTTACCCTCAGATGGAGGAAGAGCAGAATTTGTTTTTCATTCACAAGTTCTAAGTTTTTATTTTGCGCAATGAAGAACAGACACTGTCCACCATTCGTAACTAACACATTCCGTAAACCCAAAATTATTTGCCACCCATGATATGGACCCCGGAGGAATCGATTTTGTTTTGTACAGATTAAAAAGAAAAGCTGACTTTATGTTACAAGCTGATACGATTAAGATCCTGAGATACTGTCTTTTGGCCAATCAGATTTATGTTTGCTTTTGTTGTCATTTGCTATAGATGTGTTTAGCTTTACGGTTATGCTCGTAATTAAGTTGTACAAACTGCTCGCTAACCTTACAGTTATGTGTGAAACTAAATAATACGACTTACATTTTGTGCAGAATGGACCTTATATGAGCAGGTAGCAATTGCAGCTATGGACTGCCAACGCCTTGACGTTGCACAGGTGTATATCTTTGCCTTTTACACTTTACAATGGTACCTTCGAAACAAATTTTATATTGGATCATTCCCTTTTAGGCTCGCTCTTGGTTGAATTTTAATGCCGAATTTGTGGCTTCCCTTTTAGAACTTTTCCTGTAAATATGAATTTGAATAGTACAAGTTTTGCTAGGAATGAAGGATTTGGACAGCATTTCCATGTGCCATAAGCTTCCTTGTCTTTTCCTTCTGAGGCAATTCTTTTCTTATCTCACCCTTTCTGGCTTGTGAATATGAGATCAGTGTGGATGTTTTAGCACAACTCTGTCTTTGGATTTTGCAGAATTGCATAAAGGTTTTGCAGAAGAAATTCCCTGAGAGCAAGAGGGTTGGTAAGCCTATGTGAAGCTTGATAAGCATGGAATTCCACTTTTCTGAGTTGTTGAGTTGTTGAACTTTATGGCTTGCTTGTCTTTACTTCTTTTGGCTTCATGAATAGATGATCTCTTGTTCTCTTTATTGGTCACTGGGTCCCCAAACGAGAGAAAATAAATTCCATATCTTTTCATTGTTATCCACTATTTTCCTTCTGGAAAGTATGGCAGAATCGAGCAGATTTTAAGAACATATCAATTATGCTCAGCTAACTTCTTGCGGTCTAAAAATGAATCAGTTAGTTTAGTTCATTTACTTGTCTTTACTCGCTTGTGTTTTTTTCTGTTGCATTGTTGGGTCTTTTGGGTGTGTTATACGGTCTTGATATATGTTGATCCTAGTATCTCAGTTGAATTTTGCCAATGAATTTCAGGCAAACTAGAGGCTTTGTTCCTCGAAGCTAAAGGATTATGGGAAGAGGCTGAGAAAGCATATTCAAGCCTTTTGGAGGACAATCCACTTGATCAAGTAAGCATCCATCCACTCCCTGTCTTGATGAAACTACTAGCTAGTAATTTCCAATAATATATTGCTGTAAAAGTACAACTCGATATCTCATACAGGTGATACACAAACGAAGGGTGGCTATGGCCAAAGCAAGGGGGAATCTTTCCTCAGCCATTGAGTTCCTTAACAAATATCTTGAACTGTGTGTACTTACTTACTTATCCTGAGCTTACTTGAATCAATGTACATACAGAGGAAGCACACCAATTGATATTGTTTTTCTCCTCTATGCAGATTCATGGCTGATCACGATGCATGGAGAGAACTTGCTGAAATTTATCTTTCCTTGCAAATGTGAGCCTCTCTTCATCTTTTTTTCGAGATCATTTTGCAAATGTGGGGCCCCCTTCCTTTTGGGTCATCCCCCGTTTCAACCCAATTCATAATTTATATCTTGGAAACAGGTACAAACAAGCGGCATTCTGCTATGAGGAACTCATATTATCTCAGCCTACAGTTCCACTGTACCATCTAGCATATGCCAATGTAAGTCCATCTTTCATTCTCTGTAGGTGATCATACATATTTTCATAGTTTTGACAGCAAATCCATAGAGAAAGAGGAAAAAAGCAAGTCATGATGTAATGTTTGTGGTCCTCTGGTGATGTATATAGTTGTAAGACTGAACACAATTCAACAATTTTTAACGTAGTAAATAAAGTATGAGGACACTGTAATGAGGATGTCTTTTGCAATGGGATCTTGGCACTTTCACCATAAATTGGAAATTGATAATACACTGTTTCTTTGTTTTGGAAAAAGAACTTTCGAAACTCATTAAACCTCCATACAGGAACAAGTATTGCCATCTGCTGAGACAGGCACATCATATTAGAAAAATCAGATGCAGAACTTGAATCCTGGAAAATGATGCTACATCTAAAAATGTTGAATGTTTTTAGAATATCTGAGTTACAGCTTCTTTGAAAGAAATTCTTTCTAGGACTTGAGTACAAGGAAACCATATCTGATCAAATTTGATTCTTTTGTTTACGATGGCATCCCCAATCAGGTGCTCTATGATACGTGTGTACCGAGTCTAGAATTTATACCCGATTCACAACTCACCGCAAGGATACGGATCGTCGTAACACGGGGTCGAACGCAAGGACCGGTAGCTAAATCTAAATCCTAATCGAGACTAAATCAAAGCAAGCAAGTAGAAGTGATGGTGGAAGTGTATGGAAAGAATAGAAAATATGGAAGCAAAACAATAAAAGCGAGTAAACTAGCTATCTAAGATGACCGTGGGTGTCGGGACCGTATTCGCGTGTATGGGTATATGCTAAGCATGCGAGAATCACGATATTGAATCTGTATTCGGGAATCGTCAAGCAACAAAAATAGAGAAATCACCTCCCGGCATATAACTCACTATCTAAAGTTCTCTAAATCCATATCCCTATGTGATTTATCAAACTAGATGCATGAAGAACACTATCATCAATCCTAGATCGATCAAACCATATTCCTATGTGAATAATACGATCTATCCTATCGATTTTGATCCGAAACCAAACCCATATTCCTATGCAGTTCAGAATCTATAATAATTGGCCAAGGGGTCAGCAAACACCAATCGAATAAAGCACAAATCGATAAAACCGAAACAAATCCAAATCGCAACCAAGTTAGGGTTCAAACATACCCAAAACACAAACGAATCCCTAAACCACAGCCGTGGATCTTCACGTGGAGAAGAAAAGCTCATGTCGATAGCAAAGCGATCTTCACGTTCCAGCTCTCCTTCTTCTTCCCGAAATCCCGTAAAACTCCTATTTCTCTCACCAAAGCTCTCCAAAAGTCTGTATAAATTCTGTCCCCCTCCTTTGGACGTCTGTAGAGTCTTTTTATAAACCCTAGGCGGCGCTCCCGAAGTCCTA
>NW_010966542.1:482625-501099 GCF_000463585.1 Tarenaya hassleriana
TATGAGATTCAAGTCATGAGAAGAGCGTGTTTGATATGATCGAATAGCTCAAGACCATGTCAGGAGCTAGCGCGTACTGAAAAGTACAAGACGCTAAAAGCTCTGGTGAAGAGGGAGATGCCGAGAGGTAGCTCTGTCAACACCCACGTCCTCAACATGAGAGCTCATATTGAGGAACTTGAGCGCATGAGAATGAGGCTCGATGATGACTTGGTCGTGGACCTTGATACGTGTGTACCGAGTCTAAAATCTATAACCCCATTCACAACTCACTGCAAGGATACGGATCGTCGTAACACGGGGTCGAACGCAAGGACCGGTAGCTAAATCTAAATCCTAATCGAGACTAAATCAAAGCAAGCAAGTAGAAGTGATGGTGGAAGTATGTGGAATCTAAAATAACTAAAATAAGAAAGCAAATAAAAAGGTGTAACTATCAAGCAAAGATGACTGTAGGTGTCGGGACCGTATTCGCGTGTATGGGTATATGCTAAGCATGCGAGAATTACGATATTGAATCTGTATTCGGGAATCTTCAAGCAACAAAAATAGAGAAATCACCTCCCGGCATATAACTCACTATCTAAAGTTCTCTAAATCCATATCCCTATGTGATTTATCAAACTAGATGCATGAAGAACACCATCATCAATCTTAGATCGATCAAACCATATTCCTATGTGAATAATACGATCTATTCTATCGATTTTGATCTGAAACTAAACCCATATTCCTATGTAGTTCATAATCTGAAATAATTGGCCAAGGGGTCAGCAAACACCAATCGAATAAAGCACAAATCGATAAAACCGAAACAAATCCAAATCGCAACCAAGTTAGGGTTCAAACATACCCAAAACACAAACGAATCCCTAACCCACAGCCGTGGATGTACTCACGGTTCATGGAAAAACACTGAGCAAAACTAGAAACAGAAAGAAAAGAGGGAGAAGAGAGACTCATGTCGACAGCAAGCGATCTTCACGTTCCAACTCTCCTTCTTCTTCCCGGAATCCCGTAAAACTCTTATTTCTCTCACCAAAGCTCTCCAAAGTGTGTATAAAGTCTGTCTCAAGGTTGTATCCTCCTCTTGGACGTCTGAAGGCATGTTTTATAGACCCTAGGCGGCGCTCCCAAAGTCCTTCTCCCACCAGAATTAGGAAAACTCGAATTAGGTCTTTTTCCGGGTTTTGACTCGGACCGAGTCAAGTTCTGACTCGGCCGAGTCAAGTCGAACTTTTGATCTTCACGATTTCGCTCATAACTTTCTGCTCCGGTGTCGGATTTACGCGATTTTGGTGTCTACGCGAAGCTCTTGAAGTCCTTTTTCCAATGGTAGAAGTTTCGTGCGATTTGGACTTCTGTGGAGAAAGTTATCGACGTTGCAACATGAGTACCTCATCCGGACATCTCCTTTAACGCTCCAAATAGTTCCTTTTCGGTTCCAATCACCTCCGAAACCTGTAACTCTGCAAAACTAGAGCACAACCGGGTTTTGTGTCCTAATACGCCTAGAATTCCTATAAATGCACATGATCCTCGTCTAAATCCTATAGAAACGTCCAGGAAATATAGAGAGAATTAGGAGTTATCACTCTACACAATCGGCGGGGTAGAGAACCTTATCGCTGCAAGAAAATACTACGCGGCCACCATAGACTTGACGGGCGGCAGAAACAACAGAGCCCTATTCGGGATCTGCTTGGTAAAGAACCCTAATCTCCTCTTTTATATCGGGTTTTTCATCATCTTGTCCTCTTTGGTATTGAGCCTGACATGGAGGATTACCATTTATTATACCTTCAGTGTGCCTCTGCCATTTCTCAGCTATCAAAGGGCAGGAATAAAGAGGACAGAGACATGGTGGCGCCTGAGCTGCAGTCTCTGGCTGCATCTGCACTTGAGAAGGAGTTCAAGCAAAACTCTCCGGCTAAGCTTCAGCTCCTCTCCTCCGCTTTGCGAAGCTTGAAACTTTGATCTTAAAAAGCCGTTTATTGTTTGAGAAACGCAGTCGCGAATGCTAGTTGGGTCGGTGGCCGTGGGGTTCTGTGTGGAACAGAACTCACAAGGAGGCTGACTGGTGGAGTGGTGTTCATCTGCAGCTTTGGTCTTGCAAGTGTTTTTTTCTTTCATGAAGGTTTCCACAAACATAAACATTTTTGGTGTTTCTAGTTTTAAGTTAGTGTCAGGTTGCTCTTTTTTTCTTCCTTTAAATTTTTAAATGTCTTAAAATTATTGACTGTATTATTATTTGTTGTTCTCTGAATAGACTGTATGAACATAAGCCACTCCGCTGATTTATTTCTTTTTTTTTTTTTAAATTGAATTGTTGCTTTAAGATTTCATATTTTTTTGTTTCTTGTTGTGTTTTTTTTTAACTATGTGGGCACTGTATACTAGGGGTGTCAATCGGGTCAGGGGAGGTTTTCGGGTTTAGATCGAACCGAATCAGATTGAACTTTTGGACCGGTTTAAATTGGGTCTGAACCAAGAATTGAGCCCGGTCTAAAAAGATTCGAATCGAGTTTCAAACCTTCAACCCTAAATTCGCATCCATCCTAGTATATACGTGCATGTTATTCATATCACATGTGAACTTTATATTGATATTTAATAAATCATGAGTTTCTATTTTTGTTTGGGACAAGAAGAAATATAATTTAAACTTTACTATTCAATTTTCAATGAAAGATCATATTTAGCTATTTCTCGAAATTCTATTTTATAAGAGAATGGATGGTTAAAAAATCAGATGAAAATACATGGGCCGTAACCATAAGTAGTTTTGAGCTCAAAGCCCATCATATCTGATGACATGGCAGCCCAACACGAATTGATGACGTGGCAATCAATGGTTTTCCGGTAATTTGACACGGGCCGAATCAAACCCTAGGAATTCCTTGGTATAAAATCCTCAGAAGCTGCACGTACTCGAAAAATTAGGGTTTGTATAAGTAGCTCTTGCGGCTTCTTCTTCTCCTCCTCCTCCTCCTCCTCTGGTCGTAGACGCCGCTACAACCACCTGAAGATCTCCAACCATGGCAGTCGGGTACTCTTATCTCTTCTTCGCTTGTTTCTCGGAGAATGTACCGGCGTATATCGATGTTATATTGACGTGTGGAGGTGTATTGTCTCTAGCTTCAAAAATTGTGTGATCCTAATCCGGTTCATCCCGTGTTTCAGGAAGAACAAGAGAATATCCAAGGGTAGGAAGGGAGGAAAGAAGAAGATGTAAGTAAATGTTTGAGAACGGTTTCTGATTTTCGATATACATTTATCCGTACTGGTTGTATGCTTATGTATACATCTAATTGCATGTTCCTGAACTTGAATGTTTACAAGCTGTTTCAACCTTGCCTGATGCCACATTTTGTTGCTGATGTCCGTGTCGATAACGCAGAGTCGATCCTTTCTCTAAGAAGGATTGGTATGACGTCAAGGCTCCCTCAGTTTTCAGTGTGAGGAATGTCGGAAAGACCCTTGTTTCTAGAACGCAAGGTACCAAGGTAACTTCCTGAACCGTGACAAAAGGCTTTCTTACGAGTTCAATCCTTATCATAGTATCCGATCCATGATGTTTAGCTTACAGTCATCAGACGATCTGAAATTGCACTGCATTTATATTTGGGCAGAAAAATAGGTACTGTTAATTGGAATGATTTAGAACATTGTAGATTGACACAATGTTCATCTCTCTAGAGTACCAATGTGGTTAGTGTTTTATTGCTAAGAGCAATTGCTCCCACAACATATCTTTTCTGCAGTTTTATCTACTTCGCGGCCTGATTTTTCTCTACTACTGTTAGTATATCTAATTGCGTGGGTGTGTTTCGTAATCTTATCAGATTGCCTCTGAAGGACTAAAACATAGGGTTTTTGAGATATCCCTTGCTGATCTTCAAGGTGATGAGGATAACGCTTACAGGAAGATCCGTCTCAGAGCCGAGGATGTTCAGGGCAGGAATGTGCTCACTAACTTCTGGGTAAAAGTTCTGACTCAAAACTTGTATACAACTTGGGAAGGTCTGTTTGAGGGGTAAACACTAAGTGTTGTTCGCTGTATGTGTTATCTGAAGGGAATGGATTTCACAACCGACAAGCTCAGGTCTTTGGTACGCAAATGGCAGACTCTGATCGAAGCTCATGTCGATGTCAAAACCACCGACAACTATACCCTGAGGTTGTTCTGCATTGCCTTCACCAAGAGACGTGCTAACCAGGTCAAACGAACTTGCTACGCTCAGTCCAGCCAGATCCGTCAGGTATATATATACTCGTGTATAGAGACAACCTTCGCTTTTCAAAACCTCATTCAACAAGTGGGCTTACCATGAATCATGAAAAATATACAGATCAGGAGGAAGATGAGGGAAATCATGGTGAAGGAAGCTTCGTCGTGTGATCTAAAGGAGCTCGTGGCCAAGTTCATTCCTGAGGCAATCGGTAGAGAGATTGAGAAGGCGACACAAAGCATCTACCCTCTTCAGAACGTGTTCATCCGTAAAGTCAAGATCCTCAAAGCTCCTAAATTCGACCTCGGCAAACTCATGGAGGTAACAACAATCAATCAATCAAATCCGAAGCGTTTTAAGTTTATAGATTCTGAGACTTGAGACAGAATATAAATCCGACAATTGTGTGTTCTGTTATTAGGTTCACGGCGATTACTCTGAGGATGTCGGAGTGAAGGTAGAGAGGCCAGCCGACGAAACCATGGCCGAGGAACCGACGGAAGTCATCGGAGCCTAGAGAGTTTCGCGTTTTCTGCTCTGTTTGGAAAAACAAATGTAATGTTGTTTTTCTTTAATAGTCGTTTTTTGGGTCCGAGAGAGTTTTCCCATGACTTAGCGTCCAATGATATTTGTTTTGTTATTACGTCGGCATCACTTTTCGTCACGAGAAATTTACTCTAAATTCGTACAGTACTAAGCTTAGTGACGTGTATTTTCCGTAATTAATACAAGTGATGGGGAATTCGAACTTTTCTTCTTACACAGTAACAAGAAGATGGAAGAACCGATCAAAGTGCAACTGTAAAACAACTCACAAAACAATGAAATATCATTAACTGATAAGGTTTCAGTAACGGAACAAGAACCGATTTCCAGAAAACCAAATACAACCCCAAGAAGTTGATTATTGTGAGCTTCTCTCTCACCCCTCTCCTTACACATTCAAAGGCGCAAAAGCATAAACCCTAATACCCAAGAGGATATACCCACATATAAAATGTATTGGTACATTGCTCCATCATCCCTCACGTAACCAGACCTCCATCAATTGCTCCACCTTCTGCAGATCTTCTTTCCCTGTTACTCTTGTTTCCTTTATGCCCATGACCCTTCTTTTGGCTCCTCTTGATATCCTATCAGTAACATACTGTCCATATAGATACACTCATACACAAGATACATTTTTTTTGGATAATCGAATGTTCTGGACTAAGTTGCACACTAATCTCTTCGCTGATGGTCAGCTATATGACAAAATTACATAGATTTTACATACATTTTTTTTTTGATAATCCAATGTCCTGGTGCATTACATGCCCCAACTGTGACAAAATTCAGGATACAAACATGTTTCTTCTATATGTAACTTAAGTTTTTCAGATACTCTAAATTATTCAATTTTTTTTATACCCTTGGTATAGGAAGGATCATATCAATGTAGTGAAATACAATGCATAGGAGAACCACCTTTGATTTTATATATATATATATATATATGACAGAAACAACAAACGTTGACAAAAATCACCCGTCACTTTTGACTCTTTTCTGTTAGCAGCACACAAAAGGAAATGTAAAAAATAAACCCACTGTCTTCTCTACTCGTTCTTCCAAGCATACAACGCCAATGAAAACCCAAGACTTTGAGATTTGGTGTCCGAAAAGAAAGACGACGCCTTCGTCTTCTCGGCAGATTGACATGTCCTGAACATAAACACAGCGCTATTCCCTGTCGAAGGCATACCAAAGAGCCAACTATGCACATCCCATAGGACTTCCACTTCCATTCTATCCACCATTATCGTGTTGTTCCCTCGGAATTTCCACTTTATCCGCTTCACCGTCATCATCGTCTTCCCATCCACGCGAACTATGAGGCAGGGATCGCTTACACTTGTGTCGCACTCAATCACGAGATCATGTCTTTTTCCGTCACCGGAAAACGGCGCCTTTGTTGCGAACGCTCTCTTTCCGAACACGTGCTCTTTCTTGGCAATGAGCGATGCATTTGGAGATGAAGGTGTGACTGTCGGATTCATCTTCATCTTCTTGGAAGCTTCTTTGTTCATATCGCCAAGGAGGAGGACTGTTTCTTTGTCCACGGCAACTCCCACGTAGAACCCTCCTAATGGTTCGGATCCGGATCCGAATTTTGCGGCCGAGAGATCCCAAAAGACATCGACTTTACGGGAATATGCCTCTAGGCTCTTCGACCCTTTTCGTTTGGTGAACAGCCATGGCTTGATCTCGACTTTACACAGAGTTTGGTTGCATGAATCGTCAACTCCCACTGTCAGGCCTTGACCCATCAGATTCTTAGTCCACGTGACAGTGATCAAGCAAGTACTGCCTCGAATGCGGCACTTGTAGATGCAAGTTACCAGGTTCTGTGCGTTTTTTCCGGCATTCGAAGACGAAGAATCCGCAATTTGAACGCCATTTTCACCAAAACAAGAAGGAAAATCCCTCATTCCTGGGAACTTTCAATTCCACCCTCTCTCTCCGGCTTTTCGACAAACACGGGGTGGGTGGCCAAGTGCTCGACCCTAAAGATCAGACACAGCAAATTTGCCATCAGACAGAGAAATACAGTAACGGATGGTGTAAGAGAATTAAGAGAACCAAAATGAATGTACAGAATTTACCTGAAACTGATGAATTTCATCCAAAAACGAGAAGACCCAACTCAGAAATGCTTCGAAAAATCTTCAACGTCGACCTCTATTTTCTCAATTTGATCCGTGTTCTGCAGGCAAATCCATTAACCAATAATCTTCTTTTTTCAGAGAGAGAGAGAGAGAGAGAGAGGGGGGGGGGGGGTTCGAAGCTAATCGAAGGGAATGTGTGCTAGTCCATCACTCGAACGAGACAAACAAAAAAGGTTTCACATAAAAATAAAAATTTAATGAATTAGGGGATGAACAAACTATAATTAATTCGGGAAAATGAAGCATGCTTTGAAAGAAAATGACATCTCACGGTGTAAAAAAAAATATATTCATTGTTTAAAAGAAAACGTGACGAGAAAGTTAGATAGCTATTTTAATAGCCAAGAATTTATTATTTTTTTATTTGATAATTTAAGATAAAAATTAAATAATGATAATTAAAATAAAAACTTTAATAAAAAAAATAAATATAGGATTTTACAACGATATTGCGTTAAAGTGTTGGGAAAATGCAAGCACGACGTGTACAGAAATAGTTAAATGGTTCTCTGATATTTGGAATCTGGATGCCCATTATAATATATATATATATATATATGGACACCACTTACTATTGAAATTGCAGAGCGCTATGTAAATTTATGTGTTTAATAAAGATAAACAGTTTTTATAAAAACCAAATACAACCCCAAGAAGTTGATTATTGTCGACGTGTACAGAAATAGTTAAATGGTTCTCTGATATTTGGAATCTGGATGCCCATTATAATATATATATATATATATGGACACCACTTACTATTGAAATTGCAGAGCGCTATGTAAATTTATGTGTTTAATAAAGATAAACAGTTTTTATAAAAATATATATATATATATATATATATATATATATAATAAAATATGGCATATCTCGTATAAAACAAATAAATTTTATGCTAGTAATTGAATATATCAACATCTTAGTATTTATTTCAAAGAAAACGACCAAAATATAATGTAATACATTAGTATTCGTCAATAAACAACGTCCGATAATCTTTATGTTCATTACAATCACATACAATAGTGAAACAAATGGTGTAAATAAATAATTAAAAAAACAATATCGGTCGTTAATTATATAAATTGTTGGTGGTCAAAATATAATAAATTGATAATAGTTATTAATATTTCGTTTCTAAGTTTAGGGTTTTCGATGTCGAATGGTTCAGAACTTATGCTTCAAGCATAAGAATTCATCATATCACTAGAAACAAAGAGATCAATAAAAATATTTCAGGCAATGAAATTATATATTTTTTTTATATAACATATATATTTTTGTAAAGATGCGTTATTTGATTGGATCCGGATATTGCAAAATGATTATTTTAGCAATCCATTTGTCTGACAAATGTTTGCAGCCTCTTTTTACGTAACAAATTTTCTAACGTTTCAAAACAAAGATGAATTTGATATAAAAATATAATAATATGATAATCGATAAACCGAATTCGAAATAAATATATCAAACAATGTATTTTTTAAATAACCAATTTTATTACAAATCAAAATGGATAAAAATTTTCTAAAAGCGAAAAAAAAATCAAATTTGAATAAAATTGAATCGAAATCAAAATGTTCACCTTGATTATATATATATATATATATATATAAGAAATTATATTTGCAGTATTGTTTATTTTTGAGTTTCTATTAATTAATAGAATACTTTGTATTATGATTTTGTGACAACTTGAAATTTAATGCGAAAATAATTGTGAAAAAAAAAATGATTTGGTTATAAAATTGGTGTGTATTCGAAAGGAAATGGTCTTCACGTGTGCTTGTCGATGAGTGGTTGTCATGCGTTCCAGCCCAATATTGGGCCCATCATTCTTTGTATTTTTGGGCTTTTTACGTATTTATCTCATATATATTATATATATACATATTATAAGACATACAATATTGTAATAAAAATATAAGCGGTCGATATGGTTTCCAAATAAAAAAAAAAATACTCAAACGAGTCAAATATAAATCTAAATAAATTATAATAAAAATATACATTCGTTAGAAAAAACTAGAATGTAAAAATAATTTGAAAATCGGACTGGAAAAAAAGACAAATTCAAAAATAAGAACCTTTTTAATAACAATATAATAAATTAAATAAAAATAACTAAATTTCTAAATATTATCCCTCCCTGGTTTTTTTGTGACGGATAAGATTGGTGCACGTAGGTGGTGGTTTACACGACAATCTTAAACGACAGCTTGTGACTTATGCTGCCACACATTTCGGATATATCATAATTTATTATTCTTACTATATATTTGTTGTATAAATCAAAATATTTTCCTATCAATATTGTAAAATCACATTTAACTCCGTGATTGGACCGACCAGTCTTAACGCAATCATCGGTCCCGTATTATTTTGCCTCGTTTTTTTTTTCATTTTCATTATTTTTTAAAGTAAAGTTTTATTTTCATTTTTATTATTATTATTATTGTTGTTGTTATTGTTTTTTCATGTTGTTATCGTTATTAGACGCAAGTCTGAATCGATTGTCCGGTTAAATGTGAATGTACCGGGTTGTATTTGTTTCGAATTTATTCTTTTTTTTTTCCATTTTTGCAAATATATGATAAACATTATCAAGAACTTGTCGATTGACTTGAAATATTTTTTTTAGAGTAAAATAAAATAAAACTTATTGCAAAAAAAATGGGGAGTGAAATCAAATAGACGTTACGAATAATATAATTTCAAAATCACGACTGTGACTGGTCTGAAGTCTAGTCAATTATTACTACATGTGTTGGTTTGCTGTGTGATTGTTTGTGATTCCAAAGTCTTCTTCGCTCATTTATGTTTTTTTTTTTCAATTTTCAATTTAATTTTGGATGATGAAATTTATATCCTTATCAAGATATGTAAATACCGAAAATGTTTTTAAGAAAAAAATATATTTTATTGGGGGCGTCGGTGTAAATCGCTTCCGCAGAACGCGATCAACAATCGCTGAAATCCGCGTTTGGTCGGTATGGGTCTGGTTCATTAGTATTTATAGCCCAAATAAAAAATAAGGCCCAAAAGCTTCGACCCACTAAGTTTCTAAATTTAGTTTACAAACTCCATTAATAATTTTCAAAAAGTCAAGAAAAATTTAATTTGTTGTACACAAATTACTATATACATGTATATGCACGAGAATAGATTAAAATATTTTGAAAATTTTCAACACTGAGATAATATCGTTTTTCTTATTTTTAAAACGATTGCTGACTAAAATAAAACATATACACTAAAATAATCTTAAAAATTACTCTCTCAATTTCTCATGTTTTTGTTATAGAGTTAAAATTAATTATAATTTTATTTATAAAAAAAAAATGTCCTTTTGGTGATAATGGATCCTTTTTCTCTCCTCGGTGGTTTGGTAATGGTCGGTCCACGATCTTATAATGGGCTAAATATCCTCCAACATTTCAGATATCAATAATCACATATCAGCAATAAAATTATTATATATATATATAATATATATATATCCGATATTACAAAAAAAAAGCGTAAACTATGGATATATTTTCTAATTATTTTTGCGCCTAACTGAAACTCCAAACACAAAGTGTGCCGAAAGCACAAATCCCACGACATTTTTTCATCGCTCGTTGCTTCTTCCTCCCTTTTATTTTTTGTGTGTAGATAGAAAACCCACTAAACTTCGGCTCTTATCTCTTGGTTGCTTGGTTATGGCTTCTTCCATCGTTTTCGCTGCAGCTTCGGCTACTGGGCTGCTCTCTGTTCCTCCATTGAAGGCTCGGAGATTCTGCCTTCGTTCTTCTCTGGACACTGATGTTTCCGACATGAGCGTTAACGGTAATGAAAATCGGGTTTCTTCTTCTCTCTGTTGCAGCCAGTCGACTCCTTTGGATGATTTGGAGCCTGGGTGTTTGGAAATTTCTTCTCTTCGCCCCAGAAAAATTGTGGGTTTCATCTGAATACTGGCGTAGTTTGCATATCTTGCTTTGGTGGCTCAGCTTTAGGGCGTTTATAAATTGCCTTTTTTGGGGATTTCTGTAAAGTTTTTTTGGGTGTTCAGCAACTATGGTAGAGCCCAATCTGCTGAATTCAGGAGATGAACACTTCCTTTCAGGGGTTTTGGATAAATTCTGGATTCTGAATTTTGATATGGAGAGCAACGTGTCTGTGGTTTACCTCTACTAGAATCATCATTGGCAGGAAAATTACTCGAAAATGGTGCTTCAATCGAGTTTCTGCATGGACAAAGCTTTTCCTTTGTTCCTTGGTTCGTTCACCTTTGGTTTGTAAAGTTATTGGAGATGAATTTTCAGCGCATAGCTTTTTGGTTGATTTATCATCCATTTAGTTAGTCCTTGAGAGGTAGTATTTGATAGATCAACGGCCCCTAGAATTGAATTGGATATCGGGTTTTGGCCGAGGTTTTACCCTAAGAAGCCTTTGTATTTATTGTTAAGCATACTAAGAATTCGATTAACTATGGTGTTAATATTATTATCTTTGGCCTTATCATATTGTTCTTGTTCAATGCATTGGCAATGATTGCAGCTCCAAAGGGGTTATTTCCACCGGAGCCAGAACCGTACAAGGGGCCAAAGCTGAAGGTGGCTATCATAGGAGCTGGACTCGCAGGCATGTCAACTGCCGTAGAGCTACTGGATCAAGGTCACGAGGTGTTCATTTCACTTTTCCTTGTTCTATGCCTCTTTTCTTCTCCGAGATACAATGTTTTAGATTATGCTTTTGGTTAAGATTTGTATCCATTCTTGTCAAAATTTATGGGATTCTGTTTATATGCTTACATGGTTGTTTTTTTCTTAATTTTATTTTAGGTGGATATATATGAGTCAAGGCCTTTCATTGGTGGCAAAGTCGGCTCTTTTGTAGATAGGCGTGGCAACCACATCGAAATGGGGCTACATGTTTTCTTTGGCTGCTACAACAATCTCTTCCGTTTGATGAAAAAGGTGTTGCTTATGAAACCACACTGACTCGATTTTGATCACCTGCGAATAAATTGTATAAGAAGTGCTGTGCAATATTCACTGTCTTGATATGGTCGCTTACAGGTGGGTGCTGAGAAAAACCTTCTCGTGAAGGACCATACTCATACATTTGTCAACAAAGGGGGTGAAATCGGAGGTACAGCTCAATCGTTATCTCGTTTATATAATCGATTTTAGGGTTTCAGTGTGCTGAGATGTGCATATGATTTTAGAGCTCGATTTCCGGTTTCCTGTTGGAGCTCCGATACACGGAATTCGTGCATTTTTGGTCACCAATCAACTGAAGGTATTTGTTACGTTCCTGTATTCTCTGTCCACTGTTGGCCTTGTTCATCTGTTTTAAAAGAAACCCAAGAGCATCTAAGCTTTAGACCTCAGTCTATTCGATGCCCTTACACTTGGTTCTCGATTGCATATTCCTATATGACCAGATTCTGCATAAAACGGTTTATGGGTAATTTTGTGCTTATATGAAACAAGATAAAGTTGGCTCCACCTTATCCTTTCTTGGCTGTCATGCTTTAAAAATATACGTTCTTTTGAATGAATTTCAAGAACAGCCTTATGACAAACTGAGGAACTCATTGGCTCTTGCACTAAGCCCGGTTGTTAAGGCCCTTGTTGACCCCGATGGAGCGATGAGAGACATAAGAGATCTGGACAGCGTAAAGAATGATAACCTCTGTTCTTTCATTTATATACAAATACTTTTATATATCCTTTTAATTAAAAAAAAACTTTGTTCTAATACATTTCAGATAAGCTTCTCAGATTGGTTCTTGTCAAAAGGCGGAACACGGGCGAGTATCCAGAGGATGTGGGATCCTGTTGCTTATGCTCTTGGTTTCATAGACTGCGATAATATCAGCGCTCGATGTATGCTCACGATATTCTCCTTGTTCGCTACAAAGACCGAAGCTTCTCTGTTACGTATGCTCAAGGGTTCGCCCGACGTTTATTTGAGCGGCCCGATCAGGCAATATATCACAGATAGGGGTGGCAGGTTCCATTTAAGGTGGGGATGCAGGGAAATACTTTATGATAGAACAGCCGATGGAGAAACATACGTCACAGGGCTTGCAATGTCTAAGGTGAATAACTACTGATAATTCATCATATTGGATTTAATGTTCTGCTTTCGGTTTTATTATCAGGGTTAGCAAAATCCGAAGCACCTTATGAAGTTTTAAAAGCTTAACCTGGGAAAAAAAATGTTTCAAGGCTTTTGTTTTGGGGACTTTGACTATTTTACTGAACTGAATGCATACAAAACTTTCAAGACCAGAGTGAATCAATAGGTGATGATTTGATCCATGTTTAAGAAGTTCAAAGCTTTTTCTGATGTTTTTTTAAAAGATTCCTTGCATATACATGTAGACCAACACATGCACACACACACACACATGTGTGTGTGTATATATATCCCATTATGGACAATCAAAGAAAATTTTGTGTTTTATATGATGCCATTGAATGTTCATACTTCGATTTTCATTTGTTCCAGGCTACTAACAAGAAAATTTTGAAAGCCGATGCATATGTTGCAGGTAAATATCTGTCTAAAATAGTTTGAGTTATCACTCAATATTAAATTTTGCTGAATAATCCTTTTATTTCAGCTTGTGATGTTCCCGGAATCAAAAGACTGCTACCGAGCCAATGGCGTGAATCTCGATTTTTCAACGATATATACGAACTTGAGGGAGTACCTGTCATCACAGTACAACTTAGATACAATGGTTGGGTCACTGAGTTACAAGATATTCAACTCGCAAGGTTGATATCTGTAAAACCCAAAATTATCTGATCTGTGCAAGATGATGATGATGATGAATAGTTCGGAACTTTCTTCTTTACTTGGTGTCTTTTACTTGTTTTATGAAATTATAGGCAGCTGAAACAAGCCGTCGGATTAGATAACCTTCTATACACACCCGATGCCGATTTCTCATGCTTTGCTGATCTTGCACTCACGTCACCGGCCGATTATTACATTGAAGGACAAGGCTCTTTGCTCCAGTAAGAGAAAGAAACCCTTCTCCCTCTTGTTCTTTTGAATGAATCCCCATCTGAAACGGTTCTGCTGAGTGTAAAAATTCTCGGGTTTATCGGCTTTTTTGTCAGAGGTTTTTGAAGTAAAGAATCTTGTTTCAGGTGCGTTCTAACCCCTGGTGATCCTTACATGCCATTAACGAACGACAAGATCATTGAGAAAGTGGCAAAACAGGTAAGAAGATTGGTAATGTCCCGACCAGGACAGAAATTCTATCAAAAGATTTTTGGATTTTGAATATTTTGTGTCCTCTGTTTTTTCAGGTGACCGAGCTGTTCCCGTCATCCCGGAGTCTAGAAGTTGTCTGGTCATCGGTTGTCAAGTTCGGTCAGTCTCTGTACCGAGAAGCACCTGGCAAAGATCCATTCAGACCCGATCAGAAGACGCCCATAAAGAACTTCTTCCTCGCGGGTTCGTACACAAAGCAGGTATGTACCCTTTTGAATCGGCCCATTCTCGTTCATACAAGATCAAGCTTCTTCTACAAAAGGTTGCGTCCAAGCTAAAACCCGGGGAAAAAAAATGGGGCATTGTTCTTTTGTAGGATTACATAGACAGTATGGAAGGGGCGACGCTGTCGGGGAGACAGGCATCGGCATTCATATGCGAAGCGGGTACAGAACTGGCGGAGCTAAGCGAGAAGCTTTCGTCTTCTTCCACGGAGGGAGGATCCTCTGCAACTCCAGTTGCCGATGAGCTAAGTTTTGTCTCTTGAACAATTTGGTTTAAAAAAAATAAACAAGCTTGAAGTTCCCATGCTTAATTCTCTGATGGTTAAAATTGTAAAAAAAAAATATTAATAATTGTAGTATACTAAGAGATAAAAACAGGATATTATCACCTGTAAAAGCACTTTTATATACATATATATATATATAAAAGCATGTGTAAAGAAAACCATGTCTTTGCTTGCTTTGTCTTGATTAATTAATTGAATTGACCTGCCATATGTACCAGGTATGGATTATTATAAATTTAGTTCTAAACCGGTCCAAATATAAATCGAACCGAATAATATTCGGTTTTAATTTGATACAAATTTTATATTGTATAACTCGATAAATACCGGACTGACTAGAATCAAAATCTAAATTATCCGTCCTTAATCTCAATTTTCAGCCTTTTATCAAAATTTTATGTATGCATATATAGTTTCAAGGTTTGGTTATTGTTTAGTGTATATATAATAAAATTATTTGGAACCCAATCGATACTAACATCGAGACAAACCGATTGACATTCGATTTTAACTTTGTTATAATTTTTTTATAAAATCGAACAAATCCATGAATAAATAGGAAATCGAAGTCTATTGGGCCCATATCTTTTAGGCTTTACTGGGCCTAATGGGCCAATCATTTAGGTATTTGGGCTTTGTGGTTTTCTCTCTCTTTTTTCTTTTTACACGGAAAATATAAAAAAAATATTCCAAATATTTTTTTTACATGAATTAATTGATGTGAAATTCGGCGTGAGTCAAACATTTGGTTTGAAAATTCAAGCCTTGTGAAAAGCTTACTTTAATACAATTCTCCTGACGTGTAATTTCAAAGTTGGACCGAATCATTATTTTGTATCACTTGTTTGAATTGACGTTCCAAATCTTTGTAAGAGGTGGTACCATCTAATTGCACGTCATTAAGTGAAATATGTTGTCTAATTAACTAGATAATTAATTCGGTTTCCATTTTTTTTTAAAAAAAATTATATTCATTCAATTTTTTTCATCGTTCCTTTTTAGAGACTATAGATTATTTTAATTGTTAATTATGTTAAATTGGAGTTGAATTCAATTAATTTGATTAAACAACAAATGGAAATGAACTCTAATCGAAAGATATGTTTTTACAATTAATTAATTTATTCATGTATATTAATATTCTTAACCAAATAGCTACCCCATTCTTTTTGGGGTTTACTTGACTAAATTTTCTTTCCGTACGGCTAACCACGGAACCGTCAGTCAAACAAACAATCCATCGATTAATTTAGTAATTAATCAGATGGAAAATTAATGATTAACCTCTAAAGCGCCTTTTATTTTTTGCGCGTGGCAATGATGCTTATCCTAATTAATAAAAACAAATTTAATAATATAATATAGAATTTTGCATTTAAAATTTTGTAAAAGAACAAAAAATACAAACAAGTATCTGGTGGTAGATGGAAAGCATATTGTTCAACATATTCCATCGTCACATCTCACTTGGAAAAATTAATGATCATAGTTTACTTTTTCATAATATCATACATACATACATACATACATACATACATACATACATACATACATACATACATACATACATACATGCATACATACATACATACATACATGCATGCATAAAGAAAAAAAAAAGACCAAACGGATAAAGCTTTTTGGTGGTTCGACTTCATTATCACAACAACTAATGGAACCCTTTCCATAAAGGCTATGATTATAATTGTGTGTGGTCTTCCTACACACACATGCACATGCACATGCACATGCATGCGTGTGTACAGATTAAAGGGTCATCCATCCATCATTGTGTGTGTATATATATATATATATATATATATATATATATATATTTTATGGTAAAGTCGTGATTTATTAAATGCCATACACACACATATATACATATATATGTATGTATATAGTTCATTTGTATGTAACGGCCATGCACCGCGTATATATATAATATGGATTCATTAGGATAACACATGCACAATATACATTCGTTTACATACATTATTAATAATGAGATAAAATTATAATCTTATATATATATATAAGTTGAGTTCAAACTTAATTCAAATAATATAATATAGTTTATATAAAAAAAATTATATAAAAAATAATATAATATAGCATATAAAAATATATAAAACCATTTCATAAAAAAATATATAAAACCGTATAAAATGTACCGATACGTACATACATAATGGAAATATGGAAAGTTGGAATATAATAAATTTAGATCTAAAAATCGAACAGAGCAAAATGTAATGTCAAGACATTGTGCCCTAACACACACAACTGGAACACGTGCCACGTGGCCTACGTTGTCTTTGGGCTTCCTCTGTTTGCCTCTCTCGGAGCATCCAAACGACATGTTACCGAATTGTCTTTCTGTTCCATTTCTCTTTTCTCTCTCTCTCTCTTAAATATGATATAATAATAAATTGTTATTATTATTTTATCACAGTAAAATAATTTTTTTTAATGTTCTCAGGATAAGTTTCAGCATTGGATTCCAATATATCTGTAGGTTGGAAAATTTTTGTTAAATTATTATAAAAGGAACTAATCGCTTCTAGATTATTATATTGATCAAATATTAAGTGACGCGTTGATGAAAAAAATATAATTATATGTTTTTATATATGCAATTAATTATGATCAAATAAACAAACATTTATGATTTGGTTAACAAACAAATTAATTCGTTCTTTCATTGTTTATTTTACACCTCATGATAGCATAATATTGAATTAATTTATACTACTATTATCTACTATATAAATTAAACTAAATTATATATTTATAAATTCAAAATTGAAAATATACGAGAGCTCGAATCTGATTGAAAGAAGTGATTATATCTATGAAATATTCTCTCTTTTGTTGTTAACTCGTAGTAATATATATTGGAAACCCACACACCGTTTTTCTTTGATATATTAAATTGTTGCTTGTTTATTGACACCATTGCTTCAAATAATTCATTTTTGGTAAGTCGTTAAACTTAATTAATTAACGAATTTCGTGAATATGTTAGGTAATTTATTTCAATATTCAATTAGGATCACATGTATAACTGTGCTTTGACGAATTTAATGCGGTCCAAAATTCCCTCCGCATTATTTTTATTTTACCATTGATTTTGCAAGTGAATCACCCCACACTCATGAACGTGAATAATGGCATCAATTATTATTTAGAGATATAATAAATAATATTGATATTGAAATATATACATGTTTTTTTTACTCTTTTATTTTGGACCACTTTTTTCTCCCTCTCTCCCCTTCCTTTGTCGTCTTTCTTTCATGAGAGGTGGTTGTGTTTTTCTGCAAGAAAAAAGAAAAAAAAAACTTCCACTGAAGAAGAAATCTTGTCTTGGCTCATAGCCCCCTCTCTCTCTCTCTCTCTCTCTCTCTCTCTCTCTCTCTCTCTCTCTCTCTCTCTGTGTGTTCTATGGGTATAAATGAGAGTACGTGATGATAATGTTCTCTCTTACATGAGATTCGTGTTTTTTTTATTGAGCAGTTTTTGTCAGAGAGAGGGAAAAAGATCTTACCAGAAAGACTATTAGGGGAAACCTAATCTGAACTCCCGATTTTGTTTTTTAAAAGAGGGAAATTTTGTTGCTAAAACTAAGCAGATATAATTTGTTTCAGGGAAGGGGTTTCTGGGTTTTTTCTTCTTCTTCTTCTCTCTCTCTCTCTCTCTCTCTCTCTCTCTCTCTCTCTCTCTCTCTCTCTCTCTC